>NC_091131.1:43799240-44099240 GCF_040183065.1 Periplaneta americana
GAAGGATAACTCTAACCTATTTTTCTTACAATTTATAGTACTACAAACGTCTCCTTGTCCCATATTATTATTATTCAAATTATTGTATTTTAGTCATTTACAGTTACTACAACCGATAACGAACTTTTCACAAAAATGCAAAATACGGCACAGTCAATGCCTTTTCGATCTAGATCAGGCCGTAATGTTTGTTCGGATTTTCTGTTTCAGTGTATGGAGCTCAGTGAAATATTATAACTTTATTACTTATCATTGCTAAGCTTTATTTAGTGTAATGTGTTATAAGTTCCGTCTACTTCTTGTTGCAGAAATAATTACAAAACTGTGTTATTTTAATGTGAAGAGAATTTTACATGTTAACATAATCTGTTCGCGTCAACATTTTAAGTTTAGAATGGAAGCTATTTTGAGGTTTAATGAAAAAGAATTTATATTGTGATTTAAATTTAACACATCTACCTTCCTTAATTTTAGACAAAACATTTACCTTACCACTCCTATGAAATTAGTGTACGTACAATTGTATTACTTCATCTCTTTAGTAGATAAATACAATAATTCAGTACTCAATTTTAGTATTAAAATAGAGACAAATTGAATGTCTGAGGTATCATACATGACATTATGCTTAATTACGAGTATAATGTATGATAGCGAATTTAGGAATATAAGTTAAATATAGTAAACATAACCTATAATTTTCATATGAATGGCAAGGCATTGGAGATCACAAAATTTAGACAGAACGGGGCAACTGGAACAGTAAACATAGGTAACCTATAATTTCAACGTATCTAAATATCCGCGCGGTGCAATTGAAAATTATTGAATCGTGCATAAATGAATGTACAAGAATTTCGCAATATTTAATCGAAATAAAGGCAGGTATTACACATACGAACAACGTAATTTTCACACCATAAATGATATTACATCTTAATTCGCAAGTAAATTATGTCTGACGTGTCTCATAATCATTGTTTTAAATTTTATTAATGGAATTACACTACATTTTAGAGAAACATATGTTACTATTGTTCCTAGTACTCACAGCGCTCCAAGCGGCTAGCAACTATCGCGAGATTTGCAAAAAATCACCCCAAGTTTCGTGACTGTATATAGTAGACTGTGATTATACAGTGGAGCTAGTTGGGGACGCTAGGGTTTTGCAGGAGCCGTTCCCCGCTAAGAGATGGCATGATCGCCGGTAATAGTGCGGCCGCATTCTCGGCGAGCAATGATTGACCTGCAGTTCCGCTTTTGTTGTGTTGTGTTGTGCTATGTTGTGTTGTGAGAAGAAGTTGGCTGTGAAAGTTGTAATCTTAAAAGTTTAAGTTAAGTCTGAAGTGCTTCGTGTAGGCCAGTAGGCCAGTGCCGCGGCACACTGGTGTGCCTTCACAAGATGAAAGGTGTGACGCGAAAATTAATTGAAATTAAAATGGTGTGTTGATAAAACATGCCCAGTCCACAAGTGTGTTGAGTGCTGAAAATTTCAGTAATGCTATGGTTCCCAGTAAATTGAAACGACATTTGGTAACAAAACATTATTTTCTGTCAAAGATGTAGCCTATATTATTATCGTCGGCTGTTGGAACAAAATAAAAAAAACAAGTGACGCTCATGACGATGTCGGTACAGGTTTCACGAAACGTACAGGGAGCTAGCTATAAGGTAGCCGAAGTTATCGTAAACTTACTTACTTACTTAATGGCTTTTAAGGAACCCGGAGGTTCTTTCCCGCCCTCACATAAGCCCGCCATTGGTCCCTATCCTGAGCAAGATTAATCCATTCTCTATCATCATATCCCACCTCCCTCAAATCCATTTTAATATTATCCTCCCACCTACGTCTCGGTCTCCCTAAAGGTTTTTTTCCCTCCGGCCTCCCAACTAACACTCTATATGCATTTCTGGATTCGCCCATACGTGCTACATGCCCTGCCCATCCCAAACGTCTGGATTTAATGTTCCTAATTATGTCAGGTGAAGAATACAATGCGTGCAGTTCTGTGTTGTGTAACTTTCTCCTTTCTCCTGTAACTTCATCCCTCTTAGCCCCAAATATTTTCCTAAGCACCTTATTCTCAAACACCCTTAACCTATGTTCCTCTCTCAAAGTGAGAGTCCAAGTTTCACAATCATAAAGAACAACCGGTAATATAACTGTTTTATAAATTCTAACTTTCAAATTTTTGACAGCAGACTGGATGATAAAATTTCTCAACCGAATAATAACAGGCATTTCCCATATTTATTCTGTGTTTAATTTCCTTCCGAGTACCATTTATATTTGTTACTGTTGCTCCAAGATATTTGAACTTCTCCACCTCTTCAAAAGATAAATTTTCAATTTTTATATTTCCATTTCGTACAATATTCTCGTCACGAGACATAATCATATACTTAGTCTTTTCGGGATTTACTTCCAAACCTATCTCTTTACTTGCTTCCAGTAAAATTCCCGTGTTTTCCCTAATCGTTTGTGGATTTTCTCCTAACATATTCACGTCATCCGCATAGACAAGCAGCTGATGTAACCCGTTCAATTCCAAACCCTCTCTGTTATCCTGGACTTTCCTAATGGCATACTCTAGAGGAAAGTTAAAAAGTAAAGGAGCTTATCGTAATAGCTGAAACGTTGTTAATGCCTAAAAATCGGTTGTTGGAGATCTTCTCAACTGTATGGCTCCTTGCTGACGATAATAAAGTGTTGATGGACTCAATTAAAGAACATTTAGTAATCTTGCAGCAGAAGTTCAAGAATTATTTCGGAGAGAGTGTTCAAGATTTTTATTGGGTTCGTGATCCATTCATTGTGAATTCAAAACGTCTTCCGAATAATATACTGGTACAAGAGGAACTGGCAGACTTAAAAGCAGACAGAATATTGAAATTAAAACTTCTCGAAGTGCCTTTGGAAACAATTTAGTTGTCAATAAGGAGTGAATACCCGACTATCTCCGAGATGACAGTTATAATAATACTAGTGGCTTGTGCAGCAAATGCTGCAAACTAAGTTCGTTAGACGTTCAAATAAATATTTTTCAGATTTATTTTCAGTGAAGAATACTCGTCTTTTTGATAGTTATTTGATTCCATAATAATGAAACATACTCCTTCTGAATGGATTTTTTTAGGCCAAATACTTTTTCTTGAACCTATCCGACTTCAGTTTTTGAGTTTCAATGCGAAAACGCAAGTATCAATGTCAGGACGATAGCAGTAGATATTTCAGGTCATTGTGGATTGTAGGCAAAAGTTAAAAAAAAAAATGTCAGGTTTGCTAAGCTTTCGAACAATAGCATTTTCGTATAGCTGCTGCATGTAGAACTTGAAATGTAGAGCGTAAAATCATTTTATCCTACTAAAAGATCTTGCTGAAATGATCTGGAGAATACAAAATTTTCTAGGCCTCTTATTTTATCAGTAATAATACCTTTTGGTCTTTCCTTAGGAACTGTAATTTTTGCGCTCTTTCGAGCCAATACTGAAGACAATGACACATATCAATATCTACACTACACCGCCATTAAGTATATGGAAAAAGACCCAACACCACTGGGTTAATATGTATAAAAATATTTGATTTTTAATAACAATATTATTATCTTACTTAAGTTTTGTAGTTATATATAGCAGCCACTCCGTAAATTACAGAAATGAAAATCTAAATTAAGATACTCTCTACATTTACTTACATAACCTCAAAACGTTTCACTTTAATGTCATCAATATAGAATCAATATTATGTACAATTAATGAAAAATAGACGCATCATGATATTAACTATAATAATATTTAATTTCTAATGGTAACAATGTCATCAACGAGGTTCACTCAGCCTCCTATAAAATTGAGTACCGGGTCTTTCCCGGGGGTAAAAGGCGGTCAGAGCGTGGTGCCGACCACACCACTTCATTCTAGTGCCGAGGTCATGGAAAGCATGGGGCTCTACCTCCATGCCCCCCAAGTGCCTTCATGGCATGTTACGGGGATACTTTTACCTTTAACAATGTCATCAAACCACTTCAAGTTTCGTAGATTTGAATATCCAATATACAGCTGTACTCAGAAAATTATACACTGCAGAATCAGTTTTTAATAACAAATTGAATTGAGCTCTGAATATGTCGGCAATCCTGCAGGTCATGGCCTTCGTGTAATAGCCTATTGTTTATTGTAGTGTGTGTTTTGTTCTGAAATTCAATCAAGTCGGCCGTGATGCAATAAAATTAGTTCTCAAAACTGACAACAGATGGATTTTGGAAAATAGGAAAATTATGTAGGAAAATTGACATTTCACTGAAAACTACTACTTTTCCGAAAAACTTTGGGTTCCAAGCTTAAAAATGAGGGGCCATTTATTAAAATCCGTTCAGCCGTTTTCCTGTAATTTCCATTACCAGTTCAAATTATATATATATATATATAGATGTTATTGCCATTTTCAACTATATATGTTTGTGAACTTTCCTTTTCGACGTTAACTGAAAATTAAAACATCAAAGAGGGAGAGACTCAAATCCATCGATGAAGAAATGAGGCTTGCACTGTTAACGATTCCGCCACAAGTCAGCCACTTGTGTGCAGCTAACCAGGCCCATTGAAGTTATTTACTTTAATATTAGTAATAAAAATACGTATTTTCTACAGTGAATTAAAGTTCATAAATTCTTAATAAATGCAAGAGTCGATTTCTGTTTATAACAACGACAACAACAACAATAATAATAATAATAATAATAATAATAATAATAATAATAATAACAATACTAATAATAAATTTAATTACATTACGTAATTATATTAAGAGAGTCACATAATATGTTTTTGAGGGGATTAATATTTTGGTGTGCCGTGTTGAGTCCAGGCCCATCTAGGATGTGCCGTGAGTATGAAAATGTTGAGGAACACTGGTGTAGGCTACTGTTATAATGAATTATTCATTACGTGAACATACTTATCTATACAATATATACATATTGCTGACGCCAGAGTTCCTGGCGCGTGTCCTTGAGTACAATGCACAGTCTGCGAGCATCTATTGATAGTGTAGCTGAGAATGGTACCATCTTCTAAACACGTCACGTCAGCTATCTACCAACCACAGTTGCCAGTCTTGCTGCGCAGACTGCGGCAAAAGTAAGATATTCGCACTTAAGTTTCCCTACGCTAGCGTTCCTGCGGTGTGTCCTTGAGTACAGTGTCCAGTCAATGAGTTTCTGTTGTCACTGCAGCTGAGAACGGTACCTCCTCCTAAATACACGTCACATCAACAATCTGCCAACCACAATTGTCAGCTTTATAGCCCATAGACTGCTACAAAGGTAAGACACTCGCACTTAAAGTTCCCATTACTTATTTCACATGCCAAAAACGGTGGCGCGGTCTATACATACAGAGAGAGGTTTACCCCCATCCCAGCTTTAATCCCTCTAAACACTTTTTTTTTTTTTTTCAGATTATTACTCTCTGGCAATTTACTTCTTAGTTTATTCATCTCTTTCTTTATAATCTCCGGGTCCACACCTGTGGAGTAACGGTCAGCGCGTCTGGCTGCGAAACCAGGTGGCCCGGGTTCGAATCCCGGTCGGGGCAAGTTACCTGGTTGAGGTTTTTTCCGGGGTTTTCCCTTAACCCAATACGAGCAAATGCTGGATAACTTTCGGTGCTGGACCCCGGACTCATTTCACCGGCATTATCACCTTCATATCATTCAGACGCTAAATAACCTAGATGTTGATACAGCGTCGTAAAATAACCCAATAAAAAAAATACAATCTCCTTTAAGTTTTTCTCTTTAATCTCAAATGTTTTCTCAATATTGTAGCTTACTCTGCTTTGGATGTTTACCTCATCTATCTGCGATTCGTTCCTACGTCTCATCTCCTCCTTATCTTAAATTACTAATATATGATTATATTTGTGATGTTTCATCACGTCTGTATTCTAGAAACCCTCACAACATTCTACGTACTTACCGAACATGGATAACGTTGAATTCCCTTTGAACATAGTTTTGTTTGCAGCTATTGGGGCGGTTTCTCGAGCATTTAACACTTCAGCTCGACCGGTATCCCGTTTATAGATCGTCATGAGGAAACCGCCACCCAGTCCCATGCTCTGAAGACAAACGACGCCTTCACAGAACAAGGTTGCGATAGTTGCTTCGACAGCTGAGCCATTCTTCATTAGAATATCTCTGAAATTCAAGAAAAACTACTAGTGGCACTATGCGCTATTATATAACAAATACGAGGGTCATTTAATTAGTCATGGCAACTATGTTATATCTCCCGAATAACCAAAAATGTGGTTAGTTCAGTATATATTACGTTTGAAAACCTATTGTACACTGTACGGGATGCCACCGTCAGATTGCGTCTCTGTGTGCATTGGTGGCTACTTAACAGCACACGCGAAAGTTTGTATGCTAGAGGCTGTGCTCCAAGATGGATGTAAGTAAAATTGAACAGCGGTCATACGTGAAAATTGCAGTTCGTCGTGGCAGAAATGCTCATCATTGTCATGAGAAACATTGGGTGATAGTGCGTTGGAACACTCTCCCTACTCGCCTGATTTCAGTCCATGCGACTTTGATCTCATTCCTCAATTGAAGAAGCCGCTGGAAAGAGGTTTGCAAACAGGGAGGTAATCTTAACAACTTTTCGACGAGAGGTGATATACATAAACGAATCGCACACAGCCGATGGTATTTAACGCTTGCATCATCGTTGGCAAAGCTGTGTGGAAGCCTTGGGGGATTATTTTGAAGGCTGTTAGCTGTGAGTAATATACTTTGTTTCTTTTTGTGCATAATAAAACAATGATTTCTGTTTACGCATCTTTCAATTTCCCTTACCCTTGACTGCTGTATCCAGACCCAATTTGGTACTATACTAAAAGCCAGGTTATGAACCGACTAAACAAGAAGTAGTTGGCAGGGCGAGAGAAAGTGCGAGTTAGAGGGGTAGCCTGTACAGCGATGACACGTTGAGTGTGGAGGGTTGGAGGAGAAACGAAGAACGGAGCTTTTCATTGGACCTCACGTGAAAATTTCGTCTGCTAACGAAAATCTGGCAACGGAATCACGGAGATAGTGTAGCCAAACTTCCCAGCAATACCACGCGCATTACGAGTCGCATTTCGTACAGCGTCATTAGCTCGTGCTTTCTTAAAAACCGTAATTTTAATTACTAATATTGTTGATAGTGTTATCGAGAACTATATATAGTAGTTATTTTATACATATCGGTGACAAACGCTGAATACGCTTTGAATCTCGCGCCACTATGTGACAATAGAGCTGAGAAAGAGAGCAACAAAACGTTGCTTCCGGTTTAGTCGGTTCATAACCTGGCTTTTAGTATAGCATTGCGAAGCACATTCCAGTGATCTTCAATCGCATATAGTGAGTTTCTATTCCTGCAGTTTTATTGGCTGATATACTATAGTTGCCATGAATTGTGAAATGACCCTCGTATTAATCAAATATATGCAGAATATGCTTTATTCATACAATTAGCAATTTATCTTAAATAATTTAGAACTTCGTCCGTCGTAGACACAGCGAGTGGAAAATTCGAAAAGTATGTATGCTTACACAAAATAATTGTTGCCACTTCAGACTACAGAAGGAAAGATTGAAAGCGATACTCCAGCTTGATTCCACTAGCGTCATCAAAATATGAAATTTCATAATCTAAACCATTTCTGCCATCGGCATGGGGACATGAATAATTTTCACGACTCATGATGTGTAGAATGCAATTAAAGCCAACAATTTTCATATTCGATAAAGTTTTGGCGAAATTTTCAAATTTCATAAAATCTTCATAACTTTGTCATATTTTGCATGATTTCCCCACTCCAATTTTTATATTTCTATAACCACCACCGAATCGAGTTTTCCAAACATTATAAAGAGACAATACAGATGAGTTCAGTAAACACTCGAAAAACCCAAGCCACCCATTTCACTAACATTTCGGAATTTCCAAAGGCAAGTGAAATCTACAAATTTCCATTTAAGTGGATAGGTACATCTGAACTCCTTGAAAAAAAATTGAGCTTTCAAAATAATTTTTTAAATGGGAATTAACTATTAAAATTTATTTTGATGAGACAATTATTTAAATACCTGTATTAGTTTTAAAGTTATGAATTTAAATTAAAGATGTTACACATAGCACCACATTTCATATGACATCTTTAACGCTCTTTTTACATTATTTACCCATATTTTGAAAACCCATATCCATGATAATTCTGAAACAATTGAAGAAGCTCTTCAGTCTTAAAATATAGATCAGTCTATAATAATTCTGTTTCGTTATAGAATTGCTTTGTGAGTGATTAATACACTTTCATAATCATAAACAATAAACATGTTTTCGAGAGGGCCCCACTCTTGTCTACATTTTTTTTTTTTTTGCATTAGAGCCTTTCAGATAACAGTCTTTTATAACCACCACTGCATACTGACTTGTGAGTAGAAATTAGATTATTATCTTATAGCTTATAGATGGCCATCAGGCACCATTCCATCTCACAGCTATGAGAGCTGAATACTAGCAGAGTAACCATTAATTTTCGAATGATCTGTTTAATATATATATAACATAAGGTAAGCAAGAAATTAAATATAAGCTCATGGAATTGATGCGAAAGCATAAATTGACTGTAAAATGAATTCAAACAAACTATATATCCAAAATTCGAATTAATCAACAATTTTTTTTAAATTAATATAAAATGGGTTATGTACTCATATACTTAATAAGTAATGAATGAGCAGTGTATTTTAACTCAGTAGTTTCCAACCTTTTTTTGATTGACGACACACTTTACTGAATGCCCACGATATCCGACACACTTATTTGATATTATTATTATTATTATTATTATTATTATTATTATTATTATTATTATTATCACTACTATTATTATTATTATTATTATTATTAAGTCAGTGACCGTACAGAAATACAAAATAAGTATAATACCTATTCGGAACACGTTTGCTAATAGAGGCAATCATGAGTGCCTACAATAAGAATGTAATAATATTGTAGCTACAAATTACAATTTAATCAATTTAATAGTACTAACAAACTTATGTTTCTCTGCATGCGACCATGAAACTTTTGATAGATGTTTATGCAGATACTCGATTTTTTTTTTTTTTTAGAAAAATCTAATGGGATTTGTAATTTTTATTCATGTTTATAAAGCTTAAAATATTTCAAAAAGAAAAATATTCGCAGACACACAAAAATTCAAAGTTTGCCAGCATCTTAACTGCGAAATAAC
The DNA here is from genome assembly GCF_040183065.1 of Periplaneta americana. Taxonomy (NCBI): domain Eukaryota; kingdom Metazoa; phylum Arthropoda; class Insecta; order Blattodea; family Blattidae; genus Periplaneta; species Periplaneta americana. Next base: position 43,808,553 of record NC_091131.1, read on the forward strand.
GTAAGTTAGGAGAATTTTCATTAGGTAATAATTAATAAAATTACTTGTTGGTTTTAGCTGACATTTGGGAATGCCATTGAAAAAACACTTTTTCTGAAATATTTGTTTATTATTAGTGTAAGACATAGATAAGGCTCTTACTTATTCACAAATGGCTTTTAAGGAACCCGGAGGTTCATTGCCGCCCTCACATAAGTGATAATAATAATAATAATAATAATAATAATAATAATAATAATAATAATAATAATAAGTACATTTCTGGCACGACCACTCATTGTATTCTTCACCTGACATAATTAGGAACATTAAATCCAAACGTTTGATATGAGCAGAGCATGTAGCACGTATGGGCGAATCCAGAAATGCATATAGAGTGTTAGTTGGAAGGCCGGAGGGAAAAAGACCTTTGGGGAGGCCGAGACGTAGATGGGAAGATAATATTAAAACGGATTTGAGGGAGGTGGGATATGATGATAGAGACTGGATTAATCTTACTCAGGATAGGGACCAATGGCGGGCTTATGTGAGGGCGGCAATGAACCTCCGGGTTCCTTAAAAGCCAGTAAGTAAGTAAGTAAGTAAGTAAGTACATTTCTTCTGGAGAAAAAGGTGGTGGAACTTTGTGTAGAATATTTTATAGTGAACGGGAGATGATTACTGTTCACTGCACGGGAATTTTCGTCCAACTAAGACTTTCAAGTTCTAAACGGAATTCAAAGAAAAATTATATTAAAAATATAGTTATTCACACATATTTCGGTTCCATGATGAAAAATGTAACAAAAAGGTGCCGGAATGTCGTTCCAGCGCTTTACGCCAAAAAAAAAAACACCGATAAAAACTTCTATTAGTGTTGTAGATAGGTCGATGTTAACACGCAATCGAAAATTCTAAAAGAACAAGCAGCAACTTGAGTGGCATTAGAAAAAAAAAATTAGGCCTATGTGTCAAAAATCCCAACGTATCTATGCTGGATGTCAGATAAAAGATTATCGTTTTTGAAATCTCGCCTATTTAAATTAATGTGAAGTCTGCGCTTGGTGGGTTGCACAGAGTTTCTCTATACGTGGCCTTATGGTTAAAAAACTGAACTGGGCATTGTTGCAGGTGTTCACGTTTCATTCGTAAAGTCTGTCTCAAAATAAAATGTACCATATCAAAGACTTCGTTGCAAATAAAAAACGCGTTGTAAAGAGAGTTTCTGGATGGCATAAAATTTATTTGTGCGATATCGTGCGTATTTGCTTTGTTTCCGCACAAAACCAATCCGCGGAAAGTCTAAAATTCCACATTCAGCATTCCCAACCTAACACACACAACAATTTCCCTCTTCTTACCGCTTAAACGACATATTGATTTTACTGCTTTAGGCTTTTAACATACTATTTTTAGAGACGTTCAATATAGTAATAATTATAAATTGGAAACTTACCACTGCAATTTCACCTAAATTGCACTGTTAATTATTGTTTTTAAATATTTGAAAAAATTAAGTAAACTCTACAACTCAACTAAAGTTACTGCATTCGTGATGCAAGTAACATTAAGGAAGCCGTGAAAAAACAACAAGCTTCCATAGACTGGGGGGCGGGGGGGGGGAAGACAGACGTATATCGCGGCCTGCTGGAGTATAGTAAACACAGAAAACATTTTAAAGCAACAATGTTGAAGATAGATATTTTTGTTTTGTAAATTTGCCGTCATTGAACAGAAACCAAGATGGAGATTTCATTGCAAATAATTAGAAATTCCTCTTTCAGGTGTGTAATAAAAGATCTTCGCACAAAATAATGTACGATACACGAGCGGTATGTTTTTTTTTTCAATTCTCGGAAATTAAAAAAGCTCAACTACGTTTCGCTTTTTCAGACTTTTCCTCGAACATGAAAACTTCAACATACCGCTCTTGTAACGCATATTACTATTTTCAAATCCAAAATTTCGCGACACACTCCATGGAGCTGCGCGACACACCGGTTTGGAACCCCTGCCTTAACTTAACGGCTGTCACGTTTACCAATTCATTCAATGTGTTTAATGGTTTCCTATGTGTAAATTACACATATTTTCAAGCTCAGATTCCTAAAGAACAAACAGGAGTAGCGTAATGTATTTATTACTTCAAGGCATAATAGTATAGCAATTATTTCAGATAATTGTTTTCTTGCTCAAGGAAAACTTGTTCTCACCTTCAATTACGGGCTTGAAGTTCACAGGAATTCTTGCTATTTCATTCAGTGACGAGCACGACATTCCCAGGAATGTCACTCTAATGAACAGAAATACTACTTAGGTACTATTTTAAGAAATTACATCCTTATCTAATTCTCTTTTTGCCGGCTGTAATAATTTACGTTTTGTAGAGGTTGTAAATTACTGCCAACTCGCAAAGTAATTCTACAACGAAACAGAGTTATTATAGACTGCTCTGTATTTTAAGACGGGAAAGCTTCTTCAATTGTTTCAGAATTATCATGGATATGGGCTTTCAAAACGAAGATAGTGTGAAAAAAGCGTTAAAGATGTCATATGAAATGTGGTAATATATGTAGCAACTTGCATTAAAATTCATAACTTTAAAATTAATACAAGTATTTAAGGAATCCGGAGGTTCATTGCCGCCCTCACATAAATCCGCCATTGGTCCTTATCCTGAGCAAAATTAATCTAGTCCCTACCATCATATCGAATTGCAATAGATTTCAATAAATATATTAATCGATTCCTATTGAAAGGTCAAATAATTGAATTAGAAATCCAAATATAATTAAATAAAGAAAAATTAATTGAAATCACAAATACACGTCACCTCCCTCAAATCTATTTTATTTTATCCTCCCATCTACGTCTCGGCCTCTCCAAAGGTACTGTAAATAAACTACATAATAAAAATAAAGAAAAAACCTGGTTGATTCATTATTTTCCTAATATTGTCCCATATGTTACTTTTTCGTATTAAGTTGTTATAATCTCTATTTAAAAATTGTAAAGCTCTTAATACAGTAGAGCATCGATTATCCGAAAACCGATCAGCCGAAACATCGGTTAACCGAAAGCGTTCCAGTCGTCAAATTCAAATTTGCGCGCGCGCCATATAGAAGTTTCGCTAGCGCTGTTTGCGAGATTTAGCGAAAAAAAAAAAAAAGTCTTAGCTCTGAAGCCCAAAAAAAAAAAAAAAAAGACTTCTTTTCCTAAACTGTAGGCCTACTTTAACGACCATTTTGAACTTGTCAAACCAGGCTAGTCAGTTCTCTGTGTTATTTGTAAGACGTGTGTATGTACAGTTTTGTGTTTAATATCAATGTTTCTTTGTTTCATACTGCTCCTATGACACCGGTACAATTTGTTTTCGTAAATGATCGGTTATCCGAATACCCCCCATCCCCAATTGTTTCGGATAGTCGATGCTCAACTGTATATTGTTGAACTAACAAAATTAGCTTCGCGTCATCCATTTCATTTATGCCTTAAATATTGCCGCGATTGGAGGCCTTGCAATCGATATAACTGCCATAACCTTCTTTATTTTCATCACGGAAATTCGTTTACAATTCTCTGGGCAGAATTCTGATCGACATCCAGTCATGCAGATAGAGGTGATACGACCAAGTGGACGATGATCCATTTAAAAGAGTGCAGAGAATAAAAATCCGAACGAGCCGTTCCGGTAAGTGGGAGCCTACTTTCTTACAGAATGCGACGTCTGTCCTTATCCCGACGCGGTTATAAGTTAGGGTACGCACACGTTGGAGCAACGATAAACGATAAGAGAAATGATCTAGCGACGCTTTGGTATTATCAAAGAATCAAGTGTTCATATCGGAGCAACGAGGTCGCGGGAAGCGAACATTTTGATTTATCAGTAGAAGATATTCTATGCATCCACTTAATGAAAGAAGATATATAGGAAATATCAGCTGCTAAGTTCAAGGTTAATGTAACTTAAATACGTACAAAATTCAACCCGTTTCTCATCCCAAAGATAGTATAAATTCGTTGTGTTGTGATTGGTTCTTGTGATCACATAACATATGACGAATAAATACACAACTGATCAATTTGTCAATATCTACAATAATTAATTTAATAAGCCGAAATAATAATATATCGATGAATATTCGGATATATTGATAACCACCGGTATTTATACAGTTTAATATTATCTTAATCAGAGATCATATGAACGACAAGAGCGAAGAAAATGGAACTTTGGTTTTTCGTCGCTTTTATCGTGCATCTTCGCTTTTATCGTTACTCCAATATGCACACCTCAATGACAATGCATGCTTCAATTCTCTCTGATATAGTATCGCTGCTTCTTTTATCGTTTATCGTCGCTCCAACGTGTACGTACCCTTAAAAGGGCGTGAGATTCACTATGGGCCCACGTGGCAGAAAACAGATATAATTTACCAACATTAGGCCCTAAATTTATTTAAGAGTATGTAACGACGCAGTACTTTTATTTCTTTCTTTATATTTTTAAATATTTCTTTCTTTCTATATTTCTTTCTTTATTTATTTATTTCTATCTTTATTTCTTTCTTTATTTCTTCCTTTCCTTATTCATTTATTTATTTATATCCTATTTCTTTCTTTATTTCTTTCTTTCTTTATTTCTTCCTTTCCTTATTCATTTATTTATTTATTTTTATTTATTTATTTATATCCTATTTCTTTCTTTATTTCTTCCTTTCCTTATTCATTTCTTTCTTTCTTTCTTTCTTTATTTCTTTATTTATTTCTTTTTATTTATTTATATCCTGTTTCTTTCTTTATTTCTTTCTTTATTTCTTCCTTTCTTTATTCATTTATTTCTTTCTTTATCTCTTTATTTATTCATTTATTTATTTTTATTTGTTTATTATTTATTTATTTACTTGTTTATTTATTTATTTATTTACTTATTTATTTATTTATTTATTTATTTATTTACTCTGGTGGTGTTAAGACCATCAATCAGGCCTTCTCTTCCACACCACCAGAAATGCAAATTCTTTTTAAATAAAAATACATTTCCATCGACCATGACTGAGTTTGGGACTGCTGAGACAGACGCAGTTTGGCCTACACTTGAATACTGATTTAATGGAGGTATCAGAACTTAAAAGAGATTTATATAATTCATCAGGGGCGGCCCGTCCTTATGTGCTACAGTGCTACAGCACAATGATAATTTTGGCTCAAATAATGTATTTGTAATACCACCATAGTATTTGATCTGTCATTTGACAATTTCTCGTGGTTATGTTCATGACGCGTTATAAAGTGTTCAGTCTTCCTGCCTTCTTTGGTGCCTCAGGGGGTTCGTTGTGCTACTCGAAGCTCACATGAAAAATGTAGACAGTTATGCGCATGTGCGAAGCTGAAATCACTGCTCTGATTGGCTATTTTTATGCGGGAAAGTGCTGTAGTGAGCTTCAGCACAACACAGCTTGGAGATTGCAAAAGTAAAGCGTAACGAAAGAATGCTTGTTTGTGGAAGAATTCGGAACTATGTACAATGTATTTGGTAATTCAAGTGTCCGACTGCTGCTGCCATCTACCAGTTAAAGTTGCTGTCAACAGCTATACTATACTGAACAAAAGAGTGTTCCAGATACAAGTTGGATTTCTATACGGAAGACCTGACTTCCGAAATATAGATGGCTGTTCAATTGTCACAATACATAGTATCCAACAATTTACAGGATCCATTCTGTGAAGTATCGAAGTTGTTAAATATTTTGGTTACAACACCAATGACCACTGCTGAGCCAGAAATATGTTTTTCTTCCTTGAAGCGCATAAAAACGTTTTTAAGGAACACTATGTCCCAGGATCGTCTCACTGCTCTTGCAATACTGTCAATAAAAAAGTGTATGATGTCCAAGATGGAGGGGTTTAACACCAAATGACAAGTTCTGCAGTACGAAAGAACGTCGTATGGACTTCATATTTCATCACTAAACGAGACTCCAAATTAAGATAAATACATAAGTGTAGACCTCTACAGTAGGCCCATATAGAGATTGTAGCACACTCATTATTTTGACCACCAGCCGCTACTGTAATTCATCTGCTACAAACTGAAGTAAAGCTAGTTGCCCACTCACCTGCCTATTATTGCACATGGATACCCGTTCGTAGCTACTGCCGCATTCCAGTAAACTCCGAGCTCGGAATCAGGTACGGAAGGTGGACTGTATGGCTCTTGACGTCCTGAGGATTCATCGTTGTCTCTGAGTCCGAAATATAAACCCAGTCCAATGGCCACGGCGCAAATAATAGCGACGACCCCCACAAACACCACAGTTTTCCTGCTTATACCAGTCCTGCAGGAAGAGGTAAACCATGTTAGTAAAACATATTACAAACAAGGGGTTGTGTTGGACTAATGTGTGAATATAATTATACGGCTCTTCATGTTCATGTGAGGCTAACATTTCCTTTCTCCAAGAGTCCTCACTATATTTACAATCAGATCTCATGCTTAACTGGGGGAGGTGTGACTACATAAGTTCTTGTAACAAAGACAGTAGAGCAGGTTTAGCGTGGCTAAGATTGGGGGCATGGAAGGGTAATAAAATTATCAACGAAGAAGGGGAGCGTCTTTCTCCGATTTGCAAAGAAAAGGATTCCTATAAGATATTTTATTACTGTGTATCGAATTGGAACATGTACGGAGAAAATATTTACCACCCTCGATGCTAAGTCAGAGTAGGAGTTCGCTTGCATGTCTTGACCTCATGGGGAATAGCGAATGGGAACAAAAGACTGGACTGTTCCTCTTGAAGGCGAGAAAGATTAGAGCTGCAGCTATCAAAGTTTGCGACGCGAACTGAGGAAGGGATAATAGTATCCACCCAACTGTACACTTTTAGGTCTTTTTGGTTAGAATATATTATATAATGTGTTTTATTGTGCCATTTCCATTTTTAATGTGTGTGTTCTTTTAGAGAGTAGTTGGATGTAATCATAGGTGGGGGAGGGGGGAAACCTACAAAGGAGGACTTGTTTCGGGTACAAAGCACGTACGGTCAGAAGACCCATGCATTGGATTTTAGACAAAATTATGATAATATAAAATTTGTATGTATAATATTACTCAATAAATCCAGCTATCTATCTATTCTTTCTCCGATCTTCGATTTGGTCTAGTTTAACGCATAATGTTAGCACAGTCTAATATATACAGTCGCGAAGCTTGGGATGATTTTTTGCATTTCTCGCGATAGTTGCCCTGTGCCATTGCCATCGTGATCTAATACAGGCCGTAAGGCAGACCATGTGACTCCCTTAACACGATCACGAAGGGCGGCTTTTCAACCATATAAATTAGTAGGAATGCATAAAGAGTAACATATATTTCTTTCAAATGTAGTGTAATTGCATTAATAAAATTTAAAACAATGATTATGAGACATTTCAGACATAATTCACTTGAGAGTTAAGGTGTAACATTATTTTTGGTGTGAAAATTACGTTGTTCGTATGTGTAATACCTGCCTTTATTTCGATTAAATATTGAGAAATTCTTGTACAATCATTTATGCACGATTCAATAATTTTCAGTTGCACCGCACGAATATTTAGATATGCTGAAATTATAGGTTATGTTTACTGTACCAGTTGCCCCTTTCTGTCTAATTTTAGTGGTCTCCAATGCCCTGCCATTACATATGTACCGGTATATTATATCGCATGAAAATTATAGGTTATGTTTACTATATTTAACTTATATTCCTATATTCGCAAGTATACATTATAATTAAACATAATGTCATGTATGATACCCCTCGCATTCAATTTGTCTGTATTTTAATACTACAATTGAGACTGAATTACTGTATTTATCTACAACCTAAGAGACGAAGTAACACTAATTTCATAGGAGTGGTATAGTAATTTTTCTGTCTACAATTAAGGAAGGTAAATGTGCTAAATTAAAATTACATTGTAAATTCTTTTTTATTAAACCTCAAAATAGCTTCAATTCTTAACTGAAAATGTTGATGCGAACAGATTATGTTAACATGTAAAATTCTCTTCACATTAAAATAACACAGTTTTATAATTATTTCTGCAACATATTATGCAGCAAGAAGTACACGAAACTTATGGACACATTACACTAAATAAAACTAAGCAATGATACGAAATAAAGTTACAATATATTTCATTGAGCTCCATAAACTGAAATAGAAAACTCGAACATACATTACGGCGGTCCAGATCGAAAAGGCATTGATTGTGCCGTATTTCGCATTGTTGTGAAAAGTTGTGTAAACTGTGAAATGTTTGTTGTCGGTTGTAATAACTGTAAATGGCTAAAATACAATAATTTGAATAATAATAATAATAATAATAATAATAATAATAATAATAATAATAATAATAATATGGGACAAGGAGACGTTTGTTGCACTATAAATTCTAAGAAAAAGAGGTCAGAGTTATCCTTCTTCCGAAAGATACAGGAAGGTAAGTTTATAAAATATAATATATGCTTTATGATAATAATATATGAACCTTCTGTATTTCGTATTTCAATAGTGGAAGGAAGGTGTTAATTTTTTTCAAAAGAACACGATATCGAAAATACAATACATTTTATCGTCTGCTAGGGAAAGTCTCTGTGATGAGGCGATAGTAGCGATCCTGGTGGCTAGCAACTATCTATGGATGCATATTTCAACTGTCTATGTATGCATATTTAGTAAGTATTGAGCTTCGTGACTGTATATACTAGACTGTGATGTTAGGCTCAATATGTTTCTGAGGAAAATGATTATTGTAACACAAAGAAATAAACGAACAAAAAGATTAGGCTTATTAGGTGAGATTTTAAAGGTAAGGTTACAAAGGTAAAGTCATTCTTAACAGTCTCACTACACATCATGGAGACTCACAGGTAGCAGGACGTTAAGGCTAACAGCTGTAAGAAAATCGGCATTAATTGTAGTAGGGATGTCAGTCCTACGTACCCGCAGCCTTTACTCCCAAGTAGAGCCCGGATGTTAGTCAAAATGCTTTTTTTAAACTGAGTCTATGTATGAAAGACCTATTAGAGCTAAACACCGTTTCCACACATTTGGGGACGATAGGCTCAATTTTTATTTTGCCTTTTTCGCCTATTTTAACTCCCGTTGTCTACTTTAATTTTAAATGCCTTTCTTTTTTAGCCTTTTACGTCGTTATTGTACATTTTCTGTATTTTAATGTATTTAAAATAAACCGCACATAAATTATATAAAACAAAAAAGAACGGTTGTACAAATTAATAGTACATTATGCAACGAGCCTATAATGGTAGTAATTAAGACGCGAGGATGTTTATGAAACGAGCGCAAGCGAGTTTCATAATTTTCATACGAGCGTCTTAATTACCATTATAGGCAAGTTTCATACGACTTTTTATGCTCGACCATATTTCTAATTTGAAATTATTCATAAGTAGCCTATTCATGTTATTGTCATGTGAGTGCAATAGCCTACCTCATAAATTGTGAGATGTGCGCAGACGCGAAAGTATTGATTTTTTCCGGGAAACGAATGTCGACGACCTTGATATAATCTAGAGAGTAAGATAAGCATTAGTCTTGATATAACCTTGAAATTGAATTCGACATTGAAAAACGAGATGACAAATTGAATTTGTTTGGATATTATTTACAATTAACGCTAATTATTATAGTAACAGAACATAATCTTCTACGACAGTATTGGATTTCCAGCCTCCGTCACGTTTCGATATTTGTCTTTCGATTGCATATCCGAGAATAATCGAAAACCTGAACTTCAATGAATAGATGTACTTTAATAACATGCATTAAAGGACTGCTACCAGGTGTATAATTACTACATTTCGGCATGGCCGAGCATAAAAATATATATTCACCTCACACAAATATTTGTTGAGAATCTTATTCTCCAGCAATACATATGTTTCCAAGAAGTCATAAACTTTTCTCCCCTACAAATTCCATCTTTTATGGCACTTAACAAAGATGTTTGAACAGTATAACCCTCAGCGATCATGTCACTTTGAGGTTTACCAGCGAAAGAAAGGGGATGAGGGAAGTATTAAAAGCAAGTCTCCAGGTCCCGTTACTGTTGTCGCTTGCATGCACAAGTCACGCGTACTTTGAAGTCTCTAATCCCTTCTCACACTCCTCTTTTTGAGACAATACACAGTCGGTTTTTCCCGATCTCTGAAAGAAAGTAGAGACAGTCCTTCTGAAATAAGCTGTTTTAAGTTTGCTCCAATCACTTTAGTAGAAGTTCAAAGATATTTTTCCACCATGAAAAACGTTCTCTCTGACAGGCTGCTCACTATGACAGTTGACAACTTAAAAAACCATCTTGTTGTGACATGTAACCAAGGAAAGTGAGTACCATATGGGATAGTTTATTAAGAATTTGTTTATTTTTGTTTGTTTCCATGTCCCATTTCACTGTCTATTTTTTGTCTGTTTCCATGAATAATAAATATCTATTTCACTTCCTATTTCTACTGTTTTTAGTGCCTATATGTCTGTCTATTTTAACCAAAATAAATGTCTAACCATCCGGGCTCTACTCCCAAGGAAAAACCCCTGACACTGATTTCTGTTAGAGGCAGAGTAAAGCCCAGGGCCAATGTGTGGTCAGAAAATTAACAATAGAAGGGTACCATTCTTCAGAAAGCAAGCGAAACTATATACTGTACGTTCTATAATAAAGGCTACGAGCAGATGTAAAAGGAATTTCAGTTTTCGAATGCAAAAGGCGAAACAGTCGTCCAATTTTTGTCCACATTTTAATTATGCCATGATAAACCTAATTAGTGAAATATTTTATTAGTCAGCAATGGAAGGAGAAAGGAACTGGCCACCCTAGTTGCCTCATGAATGATGCCTTATTGGTGTCACTTATGAGATTCCAACCAGTCTTCGAACTTTTGACTGAACATACATACCATATGACACAAAAGTCGCTTGCCAAATGGGAAAACAATATTATTTTGAAATCACAAAGACAACAAGGATCATGACAAAAACAAGGACTATAACAAAGACCACTACAAGCACCATGGTTCATGCCGTGATTCTTACTGTGGTCCACGTCATTGTTCATGTCGTGATCCTTATCGTGGTTCTTGTTATCCTTATCGTGGTCCTTGCTGTCATTATCGTGGTCCTTGTTCTTATAGTGGTCCTCGTCCTTTTCGTAGTCCTAAATTTGTCATTTAAAGTAAAATTATTTTCCCATTTGGCAGGAGAATTATGCAGGGTTCAAGCCACAGTCACATTTTACTACTCGGCTTCTAAAAATGCAACAAACTTTGAATGTAAGTGTGCAAAAATACGACAACCACATTGGACTTCAGAAACGAAGATGTTAATGGAGAAAATGAAATCAGAAATGTGTTTGAACTAATCTGAATTTAAATGAAATGCTAATGGCATCGGCAATGTTCAATAAAGTTTTGAGCAATAGATGTTCAGGAATTGATTTCAAAGAGTTGGTGCAATTCATGCAAGTTAAGCGAACAAATTCTTCTAATATATATAATTCCATCGCATGCTGTAAATTGTGAGCGAGTTGCATGAATCTTGTAAAAACTGGAATTAGAAACCGTCGTTCAGTAAAAAGAGTTAGCACTCTGCTAACAATAAATCTTGAAGGGTTTACTCGTAAAGATTTTCAATGTTTAGAGTGCCCATAAAATAACGTATTTTAATGTGATGTAAATTCGGCAATAATTGATTCTAAACATACCTACGTGTAATGATTTACTTACATAAGCACATCTAGAGTGTGATAAGATGAAAGTAATAAAGCTCAAAGAAAGAAATTACATAACTTTTTGTTTCTGCATACTTTATTAATTTTATCTTTCTGCACAGTTATTTGTAATATTGCACAAGAATTTCGCAATTTGCACAAATATAATTGTTCATTTGTGCGTTTTTATGACAGTTACTTAAACTCTCCTTTTATGTTACACGGTATACTTATACAGAAGCGTTCACAGGTATACCCGGCCGAAGTCGATATTGACTTGAATTGAAGGCCTCGGTGCAAAAGGTGGTCAAGTCCAGAAATGAAAATTTTACAGGGGATGAAAATAACGTTCTACAAAAATGAAATGTGCATTAATTTGAAACTGTTTTCTTCACAATAATTTAGGAAATTAGTGGGTATTTTATGGAGTTACCAATATTCTTGTTAGTTTTCTAGAATTTTTTTTAATAGTGGACTTGAATGCTTTTTGTCCCGAAAATACAACGAATTTCTTTACCATGCTTAAACTTCATTTATTTCTTATCTGAAAACAAATCTACGAAACTTACTTCAATCACAGGTGAGTTAAAGCTGAGTGATTAATCAATGTCTATATTACATAAATATTTTCAAATATTATTATTTGCTGATGATATTGTGTTTATGGCAACTTCAGAAGATAATTTACAATGTTTGGTTTACAACTTTAATCAAATGGCAAAAAGTTTCAATATGGAAATTTCAACTGAGAAATCTAAAGTGATGGCTTTTTTTTTTTTAGGAAAGGAACCAGTCCGTAGCAAAATTTGCATCAATAATAAGATCATTGAACAACTTAAACATTTTAGTTATCTCGGTTACCAAATTTCATATAAAGAAGAAACAGATTTGAATGAGAAAATTATTAAATTCAACAGAGCAATGGGGATAATTAATCAGACATTCAAACCAACCTTGGTACAAAAACACACGCGCACCAGAATTTATAAAACATTGACCAGACCTATACTCTGTTTTGATAGTGAAGCTTGGACGAGTCGTAATATTGATTCACAAAGATTAACGGCGGCAGAAATGAGATTTATGCGTCGTACAGCGGGATACACGAGAATGGATCACATTAGAAATTTTGACATTATGAAAGAACTGCAGATTGAACCGATTACGGAATACCTACAGAAATACAGAGACAACTGGAGATCACATGTCATCAGAATGCCTCGTTCTAGAATTCCACGCCAAATTTTAAATTACCATCCTGTGGGCAAGAGATCCTTGGGCAGACCGTTCAAGCGTTGGCAAGAGACCGTAACGGGCCACTAGGCCCAATACATGCAAGGATGATGATGATTGTCAAATATTAATAATCTATAATGTGTTATACAGGTATCTGATGTTGGGGACCAAAGCTGTAGTTAAAGTTGGTATTGAAATATATACTGTAGGAAAAGAATAAAAACTTACTTTCCACATGGTGGGAAGATCTCGGAACAAAAATCAACCGAACATGTCTGTTTTTTTTTTAAGCAAATCAGTGAAGCAGTCACATCCTTTCCAGCTGAAGAGACGTTAATATAAGTCAGACTTGATGGATTCTTGCACCAAAATGTGCACCATATATTTATCTGTGCAGTGCATACTAAATGTCGATTTTGGAACAAAAAAAAATGAGACTTTACCGGTTTTTGCACCGAGGTCTTCAATTATATCGTCTTACAGAACTTCGGTTGGGAAACGAAAGAGAGACCAATATACAGAATCCTACTAATAATAACATTTAGCTTGTTGTCTAAACTTAGATAAAATATCCAGCTTTACGTGTATTTCTTGACTCTCTTAAGTATTGTAATGTAACCGCCAGCAAATTTTTACGTACTGCAAATCTATATTTTTTCTTATTGTCTTACCACAGAGGCGCTGGTGTAATTTCCACTGCTTAGATACTGTGAGAGATAAACATAGGGAAACATTATTAGTACAATATAGAAACATCTTAACATGTGATTCGCACACAGGGTTAGATGAGCAGCTGCTTAACTATTTATCCCAATGAATGTATCTTGTTTATGTTATCTGTATCTGCTCATCATGGAATTCGATTGCGTCACAAGCAGTGGTCGAATTGGGTCGGTATGAACTGGTATGACATACCGGAAGTAAAATAAGATGCCAAAAAGCATACCGGCAGTAAAAATTTAAAATATATACTGTTATTTAGTGAAGCTGAACACACAATCCATTACGCTAACCAATAGTGTACACTCGCTCATTATTCTCTCTCTCTCTCTCTCTACATACTTCACCTCTACACCCTCCGGCCCAAGGCCGAGCGCTTTCCATCTTTCATATCATGAACTCACGTAGCTAACGCGAAACTCATTAATGACGTAACAATAGCGTCTATACTAATTGAATAAGTTTTAAATAAGTGTTGATAATATCAATTTCGCTTCTGGTATAGAGAATATTGACATTTTCGCATTAACTGTTTGTTCATTTAGCAGTTTGGATAATCATTTAATCAGTAGCATTTAAAATTTTAATCGTAACAATGGACAATCACGTGATTTAACTGTTTATTCAACGTTCACTTTCAGCTCTGATGTGGATTCTCATGACATAGTCCTTTATGTCACATAGAGGGAAGTTTAGTATTTGTTTTTCGTCCTGTTGGACTGTTTGTGTTTGTGTCACTGGCTTGGCTTTGGCAAGTGCGAAGTATATAAAGAATGCGGCAAAACATCCTCCCTAATTTAAAGTTTAAATAAAAAACAGATGGATCAAAATAAGGAAGCTGTATTAATATGAATGGTACCTAAACAGTGGGAAATTTAGGTTTATATGCGTTGCCATAGTGATATCAAATGACATGCGCAAAACAACAAGAATTGAATAGGAAACTTTATTAATATGAATGGTATCTTAACAGTGGGGAATTTTTCATTTTTTTAATAACGTGTCTCTCAAGTGGTGTCCTTCACTATCAATGCATTGTTGAATGCGACTTCGGAAATTCTGCATCACTCTAACTAGCATTTATTGAGGAATAAGACCAATTTCTTCCTGTATTGCATTTCTTAGGTCTGGCAAAGACCTCGGCTGATGTTTGAACACCTCAGCCTTAAGTTGTCCCCATAGAAAAAATCTCAGGGTGCAAGATCTGGTGATCGTGCTGGCCAGGGGGCGTCGCCACGTGAAGAAATTAAGCGTCCGGGAAACATCTGTCTCAGAACTTGGAGAGAAATCTGAGCTGTGTGAGAGGTGGCTCCGTCCTGCTGAAACCATACCTGGTCAATCTGCAGCGCATTGAGTCTTGGTGCCAAAAAATTGTTGATCTATGAGTACCGCTGAGAGATCACTGTCACAGTAGCACCATTCTCTTCAAAAAAGTAAGGACCAGTTTTCCCGACTCTTGCAACCGCGCACCATACAGTAACACGGTCGTTATGTAGAGTTTTTCATGAAGTTCACGAGGGTTCTGTCCACTCCAATATCGGAAATTTTGATGATTCACGCAAGTAAACCTAAATTTCCCACTGTTTAGATACCATTGATATTAATACAGTTTCCTTATTTTGATCTATATGTTTATTTAAATTTTAAATTAGGGAGGATGTTTTGCCGCATCCTTTATTTTGCATGTGAGTGTGATAAGTGAAAAATTAGTTTAGATTTGCTTTTAAAACGAACACCTTCCTCCAATAAACGCGTTATAAATAAAGTTGAATCTGAAAATTACATCATGTCCAAAGAAGCTAAATAAATCCTTATCTACAAGAATTTTGTAAACACTGCTGAAAGCAGTGAGTCCAATCTTTTTTAGTAATCTCATTAATTAGTGTATTTGTCTGTTTATAACATTTTCTTTTCAAGATACGGTCGTCATTATAACATTTTCTTTTCAAGATACGGTCGTCATACTCTGTACTCTCTCTTAGATGTTCCTGCAGTAGTGCATGATGGCTTACATTATATGTTATTTAGTGAGCGCGCAGTATCAATGTCTTATTCAAGGAATCTCCAAAATAATTGTAACACAGCACAATTGCTTATCTGTCACCACACTAAGAAATAAATCGACTTGGTCGCTACGTCCGCATATAAACATTGTACAAGTTAGTGAAAAACAATAATAAAATGTTTATTTGTTGGGAACCGAAATTCGACATCACAATTGAGGGGCTTAGAACAAAAAGCAGGTAAGTGACATTATTAAAAAAAATGAGGTAAGTGCGTGTTGTGATAGCCCAAAAGGATGTCTCTTTGGGATAAAATCAGGGAAGTGATTACACTGTGCAGTGCTGCTATATGGGCATCATTTCTCCAAACTAGTGTATAATATTTCATTGCATGTAGAAATTTAACTGTAATTTCCTCAAAACTAAGTTTCAGTCACTTACCTGCTTTTTGTTGTAAGCCCCTCAATTATGACTGTTTTTGTATGGTACGTGCGAAAGAGTGAAAAAAAAAGAAACTCTATAATACTCACCTTACAGGTCTAGACAACGGTTTATAGCGAACACCTATAAAAGAAGTTCCCTCGATTCTCTGTCTCCAGTAAGCCATGTCCTCGTATATTCTCCAGGAAGGCATTGAAGAAGAGGAGATTACATCAGTTTATTCGTATATAACAGTTACGAAATACACATTCAAATGACACCAGAAATATCACACTTTAAATCTACAATTTTAAATTTACATTTTGAAATTAACGTCCCTAATAGTTACTGAATTGTGAGCAAGTTCTAAACTTCCCTATATTATTATGGCAAATATTTACCACACTTCTCGTTTTGGAGAAAATAACGCCAATGAACTCCCCTTCCATGGAAGGCGATTGCCTTGATGGCAACGGAAGTGTGTATGATCAGCAGTGGCGCTTGTAAGAAACCGACAACATTAAATTTGTGGTATATCTAAGGTCATAACAATTATGATAAGACGCAAGAGCGCGAAGGTTTTTATTTTCTACCATTATTACTCTTTCTTCCATACCAAACTCTATAACCTCTCTAAAATTCCATACCATGAAAGGTTATTAGGTAATTTATCGTCTGTAAGTTATACCAAACTAATGCCTCACAATGTTTAAAATCTTTCTTCCATATTGCCAGAATAACAACACGCAGACTACAGACCTTCAACGTGTATAGCTTAACGACGATAGATAAACAACAGTTCTCGTCGTATACAATAGATGGCAACATTTCTGCTAAGGTTGACGTAACAAGTTCATTACAGCGGAAGTGAAACTTGAAATATAAAAAAATAAGGTCAAATAACTCCAGCACAGTAAAATCATTACATTAGTCTCACTTTCAAGGAGTTGTGTATTGAGCGTGTGACCTATTTTAGGACATTATTTTATGTAAGCATATTATAGACAATGCACAGACTTTCATACGTGACATGCGAAGATTAGTGATGCCATCTAAAGGCGTATCAATGAAACTGTCTTTCATAGCGCCAAACAATCAAAAACACAGTCACTTAATTTCATTGTAGCGAGTTAGAGAATTTAACCAGTCTTTGGAGAACCTTGTCATAAGGAGTTCTGTCCTGGATATAGAACGTTTCTCCTGCAATCACTTTTATTTGCTCATCACTTAATCGACAGGTCTTGTGTGTATGTATCTGAAACAATGGTGTCATCTCAAATGTTTAGTAAAGTGAGGGACTCCTTAAACCACTGCCCCAATTAGCATGTTAACATGTGCGTTGCTTGCTGTGATGTAAAGAGGCTGTCTACTTGGAGTCCGATGTCCTACATTGTCTTTCGTTCAAATTCGAAGTCGTTTTCGACATTACACCGTGGATGTTATTATTTTTTGTTAGGTTGAATTATAGTTCAAATGCAGAATGAAATAGATTAAGATTTACTGCTGACTGCTATACAACCCAAGAAACATAACAGAAGAAAGAACAAGAGAAGAGAAGAGAAGAGAAGAGAAGAGAAGAGAAGAGAAGAGAAGAGAAGAGAAGAGAAGAGAAGAGAAGAGAAGAGAAGAGAAGAGAAGAGAAGAGAAGAGGACGGAAAGAAGAAAAACGGCGGAAGAGAAGGAAAAAGGACTGAGGAGAAGAAAAAAGGACGGAGGAGAGGAAAAAAGGACGGAGGAGAAGAAAACAGAAAGTAAGAGAAGAAAGAAGGACGGAAGAGAAGAAAAAGGACGGAGGAGAAGAAAAAGGACGGAGGGGAAGAAAAAAGGACGGTGGAGAAGAAAAGAAGACGAAGGAGAAGAAAAAAGGACGAAGGAGAAGAAAAAAGGACGAAGGAGAAGAAGGAAGAGAAGAAAAGTACTGGAGAAGAAAACAGGATGGAAAAGTAGAAGAAAGAAAAAAGAGAAGAGAAGAGAAGAAAAAAGACGGGAAAAGAAAAAAGGACGAAAGAGAAGAAGAAAGGAAGGAAGAGAAGAAAAAAGGACGAAGGAGAAGAAGGAAGAAAGAAAGAGAAGAAAACAAAGGAAGAGAAGTACTGGAGAAGAAACAACGGAAAAGTACAAGGAAGAAAAAAGAAAGAAGAAAAGAGACGGGAAAAAAAGGGCGAAAGAGAAGAAGGAAGAAAGAAAGAGAAGAAAAAAGAACGGAGAAGAAAAAGGACGAAGGAGAAGAAGGAAGAGAAGAAAACAAAGCAAGAGAAGAAAGGTACTGGAGAAGAAAACAGGACGGAAAAGTAGAAGGAAGAAAGGAAGAGAAGAAAAAAGGCGAGAAAAGAAAAAAAGGACGAAAGAGAAGAAGAAAGAAAGGAAGAGAAGAAAGGAGAAGAAAAAAGGACGGAGGAGAAGAAAAAAGGACGAAGGAGAAGTAAGAAAGGAAGAGAAGAAAAGTACTGGAGAAGAAAACAGAACGGAAAAGTAGAAGGAAAAAGAAAGGAAGATAAGAAAAAGGCGAGAAAAGAAAAGGACTAAAGAGAAGAAAAAGGACGAAGGAGAAGAAAAAGAACGGAAGAGAAGAAAAAGGACGGAAGAGAAGAAAGAAAAGGAGAGAAGAAAAATGACGAAATAGAAGAAAAAAGGAGAGAAGATAAGAAAACATAACGGAAGAGAAAGAATAAACGGGGAAAAAATATGTTTTTGTACTCATCAATACAGTACATTCGACCTTGTCGCGTTTGTGGCGTTCCATCCCCGGCCAGATAGTAATTCAGTTTGTAGTGGAAGATACAAGCGATGCAGAGGGATTTTGTCGTGTATTTCCATTCAAATTTGAGAAATTTATTTTGCTGTTATTCAAAACAAAGTGAATTCAGACAGAAAACGTGAAATTCAATTGGCAGCCAACGACAAACCTATTGCAAAAATTAAAACGCATATTAATATAAAATATTTAATCGAGATATTTGTGGTGACAACATCTTTGAAGGCACAGTTATAGGTCAGCCAAGATTCGATTACCGACGGCAGGAGTCCGAACTACTGAGCTCGTTGCATGTTTCCTATTTGTAGCGATAGCAGTGACCTCATCTCCAATCGGTAATAAGAAGTTGGCAGGCCTATAATAATTAAAGCATTGCACAGTTTTGTACAGTAGTTTACTTGCAATAGACAACAGTGAGTATGCTCCCCTCTTATATCATCTATCATCTGCAATAGATAAAAACAGACTGAGGCGAAGTCTGGATTTCTACCAGTCTCCGACGCGGATGTAAGATTGAGGGCTTAGGAATCTGGACTCTGGAGTTTGTCGAGTATTAGTAGGCTATTCAGTGAAGTATTATCTTGAAAAAAAAAAAAAAAAAAACACGCCATCTTAGCTTTCATTACCTCATGGATGATACTACACAGATATATTAACTTCTATTTTTTGTTACAATTGTTCAGATTTTTCTCCTATCTACTAACGATAGGCCTACTAATAATTGATTTTATTAATCCAGAGTCAATTATTATAGTTCTGTTTCACAAATCCTTATATTATAACTAGCCGTACCCGTGCGCTCCGCTGCACATGTTAGAAATAAATATAAAGTAATTACATAATTAAAATAGGACGTTTGATCCAGGGAACATTCGTGTTTGATAGAAGGATAAATCGTTTAATATGTTACTTAATTTAAATTGTATTTAAATAACCAAATTCGGTCATTTTGGTCCAGAGAGCAATCATTTGGTGCACAGACAATTCCTTTAATATGTTTTTTAATATTTATTACATGCAACCATAGTTTAATGAAGATTGACATATCATTTAGTTTTAATGTGTATACTTTATATTACTTGCTATATGTTTCAGAAGATACTGTATTAACATTGTAGAATTATGTCCATCTAGAGAAACTACACTTTTCAATGGTGAAATAACAATTAAACAATTAATTAGCTTCCGATATTACTTCATACAAACACAGAAACATTCTCTAGGCTATGTTTAATAGCTTTCGATTGTTGTTGTCCAACGCCCTTTATAGATGAAGTCATTTGTTTTTATTTCAGTACAGCGCCTTAGATGGCGTTGTTATTGTAATTTGAAAACTCATTTATCTCATTAAATATCAGTCCTATCAAAATTTTGTACAGAATAAAACTTATCGGAAATTATTTTTAAAGTAACGTTTGTTATGTAATATTTTTCATGAAAATCAATAATAAGCGAGATATTTCGATTTATTTAATTGAGGCCCCCTTATAACCCCCCTTTTAAATGAAGTATTTTGAATGCCATATAGCCTAAAATCTAAGTTACAACGAACTTAATTTATATTCCAATTTTCATCGAAATCCGTTCAGCCATTATCGCGTGAAAAGGTAACAAACATCCAGACAGACAGACAGACAGACAGACAGACATACAAACAAAAATTTCAAAAAAGCGATTTTCGGTTTCAGGATGGTTAACACCAATTATTTTTGGAAAATCGAAAATTACCAGAAAAATTTTGGTTACAGATTTATTATTAGTATAGATATAGAATAGCATTTGTTAATGTTTTTCCCAGTATCTCATTTGACTTCAAAATCTGAAGGAATTAAGAACCTCAGGATGTATACCCCCTTTGCGGCATGGGTGAAGATGCGTTCCAAATACGTAGTATTAGAATATCAAGAAAAACAGACAATACAAGGGAAAAAAATTGAGTATTAATAGATATGTAGCATATAAGTAAATATATAATACAACTAGACTATTATAAGGTAAAGGTATCCCCGTAACATGCCATGAAGGCACTTGGGGGGCATGGAGGTAGAGCCCCATGCTTTCCATGACCTCGGCACTAGACGAGTTAAAAATTAGGCACATTTTTAATAATAGTGAAGTTGAAATAGGAAGAGAAATTTAAAACTAATGGTGTATTAAATTGATCTTGTAGTGTGTGTTTTTCCTTTCCTGCTTAGAAGATAAGAGTGTGGTATATGGGTACGTTTTAGGAGAAAGATTGTGTTTAGATATTAATAAATCGAATGTGTTATGTTTTAAAAAGAAGTATAGGCTATTAGATTACTTTTTAGGGTAATGTAAGTCTTGGCATAGATGAATAAAATTGTAAAGTAAGGTAAACCTGGGGTAATTATAGAATTGTGACAGATCTATCTTAGAGAAATATGAAATGAAGAGTCCACTGCAAGAATGATGGATGTCATTTGGAATACATTTTGCAGGAGAAGCAATTGAAAGTCTGAAATGCTTAGCGCTCAAAGCTTAACTGTGATTTTCCGATCATTACTGGACAATTACTATCAGTGTTAATGCCATATAACTCTCTATGTGCATTCTATATGTCTTAAGCTATGCATTGACAGTCTTGGTTCATTTTCGACAAGAAGGTGACATCCATCATTCTTGCAGTGGACTCTTCAAATATGATAGTTTAATAAAATATCATATATCATATCATATCATATCATATCATATCATATCATATCATATCATATCATATCATATCATGTATCATATCATATCATATCATATATCACATCATATCATATCATACCATACCATACCATATCATATATCATATCATATATCATATCATATCATATCATATCATATCATATCATATCATATCATACGCCCATATAATTAACCTTTGTGCGAGATCGTGCGTATTTGCTTGGTTTCCGCACAAAACCAATCCGCGGGAAGTCTAAAATTCCACATTCAGTATTCCCAACCTAACACACATAGCAATTTCCCTCTTCTTACCGCTTAAGTGACATATTCATTTTACTGCTTTAGGCTTTTAACATTATTTTTAGAGACGTTCAATATAGTAATAATTATAAATTGGAAACTTACCACTGCAATTTCACCTACATTGCACTGTTAATTATTGTTTTTAAATATTTGCAAAAATTAAGTAAACTCTACAACTCCACTAAAGTTACTGCATTCGTAATGCAAGTAACATTAAGGAAGCCGTGAAAAAATCAACAAGATTCCATAGACTGGGGGGAAAAAAAGACAGACGTATATCACGGGCTGCTGGAGTATAGTAAACACAGAAAACATTTTAAAGCAACAATGTTGAAGATAGATATTTTTGTTTTGAAAATTTGCCGTCATTGAACAGAAACCAAGTTGGAGATTTCATTGCAACTAATTAGAAATTCCTCTTTCAGGTATGTAATAAACGATCTTCGCACAAAATAATGTACGATACACGAGCGGTATGTTTTCTTTCAATTCTCGGAAATTAAAAAAGCTCAACTACGTTTCGCTTTTTCAAACTTTTCCTCGAACATGAAAATTTCAACATACCGCTCTTGCAACGCATATTACTATTAATCAAATCTCCCAAAATCAATTCTTTAATAGGTTAATAATGTCATATAACAAAATGTTACCAAACATTCACTGGACTTCACCACATTAATAAACTATTAAAATTAATATTAATTACTCAAGGAAAATTACATTTAAAACGCTAAGAAAGACATCCAATATAGCATCTTAGAATTGAATGCCTGAATGGAACACGGACCCATTCCATTTCTATCAAATTTTACAGTAAGAACATTATGGTATGGCATGGTAATATTTTATGGCACTGCACTGGTACGATAACGTGGCTTATTATGAAAGATTTTCACTGACGATAAAGATTATTTATAATGCTGGAGTACAAAAAAGTTATTTTTCCGCACATGTGCGAGAAGATAAACCAACGTTATTTCAAGATGCTCAGAAAAGCCTTAATTTCCAAAGCTGTTTAGAAAACGCACATTTCTTGTTATGGTAGTGAATTTAGTATTTACTGCTACATACAATAGTCTACAAAATAAATACATATTATTGACGTAGCACACACCCATTGAGCAAGTTCTTGTTCGGTTCCTATAAATAACTATTTTGTACTAAATGGAACACAACAAAGATTCAATAAAATTACAAAACCAATATAATCATTACAAAACAGGAATAATTACGAAGATAAAAGTAGAGAATCAAGTCAAGAACAATATAAGTTGGAATGAATATGCTTAAGTACAGGTGGGTTGAAAGTCGCTTTCCCCAAACACTTTCTTACATTTAATTACATTCAATTTACATTTGTCTAAACATTCCTTTACAGATTTTGCTTAAAATGGAAGTCCTGTTTCTCGATATACAATTCACAACGTTTAGGCACTGATTTACAGATGGCAGAACATAACTCACGATTTTAATTTACTTTCAAGAAAGACTGTTCGATCATCTGTCGTAACTGACGCATATCCACATTCCAATCTTCAACAGAGGAAATTCTCTTCAAAATATGTGACTGGTTCTCAGTCAATAAATTAATATTAAATTGTAACAAAACTACCATAATTAAATTTAAATCCTGTCCAAATTCAACGTCGCAAATTTCTAGCGCAATAATTAATAATAGATCTCTATTAGAAACAACAACAACCAAATTTCTTGGCTTAAAAATCGATAATGTGTTAAATTGGAAAAATCATATTAAAGAAATTACCCCCAAACTAAATTCAGCTTGTTTTGCTATTAGATCTATGCAAAAGATAGTAAATAGCAATACCTTAAAAACAATATATTTCGCATACTTCCACTCGGTAATGAGTTTTGGAATAATATTCTGGGGAAATTCCACAGATAGTAACAATATATTTCTGTTACAAAAAAAGAGTAATTAGAATAATAGTAGGTGCCAAATCTAGGGAATCGTGTAGGACTATTTTCAAAAAACTACAAATAATGCCCATGGCTTGTCAGTATATCTTTTCATTAATAATCTTCCTCGTATGCAATCGTGAAAACTTTGTAACTAATTCAACAGTTCATAGCATAAATACACGTCAAAAAATGACTTTCATACGCCATCGGCAAGTCTATCATGCTATCAAAAAGGAGTGCGTTATATGGCAGTAAAAATTTTAATAGCCTCCCTATCGATATAAAAAATGAAACTCAAAACATAAAATTATTTAGGGCCAAATTACAGAAGTACCTAATTTCTCACGCCTTCTATTCTGTAGGTGAATTCATGACATTCAATAACACTTCATGAAATTGATACTAAAACTTTGTGTTGTACTAGTAGACTATATTGTAAACCTCTTCTGTATATATTTCATCTAGACTGTGACTATAAATTAAGATTTTATAATAGTATTAAGTTTTTTGACTTGTTCCATATTCTAGCTGCGAAGCAATGTATGAATACCATGGAATGTTAATAAATACAATACAATACAATACAATACAATATCCTGCGGTTTCTGAGCAAAAACATAATTTTTCAGGATACCCCACAGCGAAAAATCACATGACGTCAGGTCGTATGATCTGGGTGGCCATTCTGTTGTACCACGACGGCCAATCCATTCATGGAATTGCTGGTTCAAGAAGTCCCTCACTCCTACACCAAAATGAGGTGGTACTCCATCCTGTTGCCATATTAACTGCATATCGGCCAAACGAGAGCTGTTTTCAAGACATGACAAAGGAAGAACAGTCGACACACGAACATGGTTGCCAACCCACCACTTATTATACCAGCTATTCATTTGTTCAAGTTATGACATCTGAATAGTTTATGTGTATAACTATGAAACCTAAGAACGAATATTGGGGAAAGCGACTTTTGACCCATCTTGTATAGTGAAATTAAGAAAAAGAAAAAAAGAAAAAGGGAAATGAATACTAAATAATTTGCTTAATTTTTTTCTTAAATGTATTAAACTCAAAATAACCTAGGTAAGGATTTATTATGAAAGTAGAGTTGTGTAGCCTTGGCCCGTAACTCTGGCAATTATTTATTGCAGTGGTTGTGTAATTAACATTTAGGTTCAACTAAAGGAATATAAGAATTAACTTTCCTGTCCAATATCATTAACGAATTTAAGACTACGTTACAGACTAACTTCTCCTTCGTAAACGAATTGAGATACGAGGAAACGAAGAAAAACGGAAAATTCTACAAGCTTGCCCTAGATAAGAAAACACTGAAACCTTTTTATACAACAAGAAAAATGAAATAATATGAAACCTAAGAACGAATATTGGGAAAAGCGACTTTTGAACCACCTTGTATACTGAAATTAAGAAAAAGGCAAAAGAGACATGAATACTAAATATGTAATTTGCTTAATTTTTTTCTTAATATAAGCATTAACTTTCCTGTCCAATATCAGTAACGAATTTAAGACTACTTTACAGACTAACTTCTCCTTTGTAAACGAATTGAGATACGAGGAAACGAAGAAAAACGGAAAATTCCACAAGCTTGCCCTAGATAAGAAAACACTGAAACCTTTTTATACAACAAGAAAAATGAAATAATATGAAACCTAAGAACGAATATTGGGAAAAGCGACTTTTGAACCACCTTGTATACTGAAATTAAGAAAAAGGAAAAAGAGACATGAATACTAAATATGTAATTTGCTTAATTTTTTTCTTAATATAAGCATTAACTTTCCTGTCCAATATCAGTAACGAATTTAAGACTACGTTACAGACTAACTTCTCCTTCGTAAACGAATTGAGATACGAGGAAACGAAGAAAAACGGAAAATTCTACAAGCTTGCCCTAGATAAGAAAACACTGAAACCTTTTTATACAACAAGAAAAATGAAATAATACGAGATCATGACAATAAAAATTGGAAATATCCTTCGTGCTTGTAACTGAAGATCTAAGTGAAAGAGAAATTAGCCAACTTTCACTTGAAAATTACGTACATGCAATCCTTCCTAATTGGTATTACCGTAGACATAGAGAGACCTTGGCATGAAGCATTCACGGATATGAGAGAGAAAGAGAGGAATCTATAAGCAAGTTTATATTATTACTTTTTTGTATATGAGATGAGAAGTCTGAAGTCTTTCTGCACTACAACCATAATTAATTGCTTGCAGTCTTACAATTGGAACTTCACATTTACGTTCAATTCTACCCCAAGGATGCCAAAATTGTCATTCACAGAAGTGTGACAGGATATTGCTGTGTTGTAACGAAATATGTAAATACGTAACATAAGAAATATTTTTTACGTTAGTACTACATCTATTTTTATTACGTCATATCTATCATCATATACAGAATCCCCTACAGTATATCTGTCTGCTATGTGTTTGTGGAGGAAGGAGAGGTATCGTTTGCATATTTACGAGTGATATGTTAAGCGATGGTCCCGCGCCGTAGCGTCGTGGTCTCTAAGGGTATGTACACGTTGGAGCGACGATAAACGATAAAAGAAGCAGCGATGCTATATCAGAGAGAATTGAAGCATGCATTGTCATTGAGGTGTGCAGACTGGAGTAACGATAAAAGCAAAGATACACGATGAAAGATACGAAAAAGGAAAATTCCATTTTCTTCGCTCTTGTCGTTCATATGATCTCTGATAAAGATAATATTAATTTGTAATATTATCGATATATATCCCAATATTAATCGATTTATTATTATTTCAGCATATTAAATTATCATAGATATTGGCAAATTGATCAGTTGTGTATTTATTCGTGATACGTTATGTGACCACAAGAAGCAATCACAACACAATGAATTTATACTAGCTTTGGGATGAGAAACGGGTTCAATTTTGTACGTATTTAAGTTATATTAACCTTGACCTAGCAGCTGATATTTCCTATATATCTTTTTTCATTAAGTGGATGTATAGAATATCTTCTACTGATAAATCCAAATATTCCCTTCCCACGTTCTCGTTGCTCCAATATGAACACTTGATTCTTTGACAATACCACAGTCTAGTATATATAGTCACGAAGCTTGAGTTGTGAGGGTGCTAGGAACAATAGACTGTGCCGGTACTATTTCACATTGTCTGTAATGAGGCGATATTAGCAATCTTAGTGGTTGGCAACTATTTATGGATGCATATTTACTTCGTATAGAGCTTCGTGACTGTATATACTAAACTGTGGTAATACCAAAGCGTCGCTAGGTCGTTTCTTTTATCGTATATCGTTGCTCCAACGTGTACGTACCCTGAGGCATCATGCTCTTTGCTCGCGCTATGGAATGAGAGCTCCTTGAATCTTCATGGGAAAGGAATTGCCTCATGAAATTTCGGTCAATGTACCTATGGGACCTTGCCCAGCGAGCATCGTTATGAATCTAGGGAGCTAAGCTAAGTAACGAAATCGGTAAAAAAAAAAAAAAAAATCTCACACCTTACCGAGACTCGAACCCTAAACTTTTGCATAAGCTGATGGGCTAGACCAGTGGTATTCAACATTTTATTTTCTCTCTGTACCCCTAAGAGACACTTTTTCAGTCAAGCTTTTATCCTCAAAGTTGTTAGTTCAAATCAATGGCGTACGCAGAATTTTGTCAAGGGAGGGTTATTATTAAAATAGTTTACATTGATTAAAGTTCTCGTTAACACTTGTTAAAAATATAAAATTTACTTTGTCATACGTTAAAAGTGTTAAAATTGTAAAAAAGGTATTTACCTTCGACAGACGGCCCGTTTCGAAGCTATGTGTCGTCGTCTTCAGTGTCTCTTGAATCACTGGTGATCTTGACTCTGCGATGTGCAGTTTTCGATGGTAGGGGTGGGGGTGTGTTGTTCCTATGGTGGGGGTTGGCTGTTTGTATTTTATGTTGTATTATGACGTCAAATAATATGTGCGTATCAAACTGTAGTTGTGTGTTAAATATATATTGTGGGTGTGCTATTGTATTCTTATATATTTCGTACTGTTCTAGGATGTTTAACTGTGAACTTTTTGGTGTGATGTGTAAAATTTCCATATCTGTTTCTATATTATTGTAGTCATGATTATTGTTGATAATGTGATCTGCATAATTTGATGTGATGTAGGTTTGGTTATAGCTTTAATATGTTCGTTGTATCTTGTATGAAAGGATCTTCCTGTCTGTCCTATGTAAAAATGTGTGCAACTATTGCATTTTAATTTGTAAACTCCAGTTGAATTATATTTATTTGAATGTTTAGTGTGGTTATTTAAGTATTTCTGTGTTGTATTATTTGTTTTGTATGCAATTTTGTACTTTAGTTTTCTGAATGAAGTTGCAATTTTGTGGGTATTGGTATTGTGATATGTTAATGTTAGGTATTTATTCTCGCGTGCTTTTTGTGTTGGTTTGTTTTGTTTTTGTTTTGCCTTTTTTATTAGTGTGTCTATTATGTTAGGGTTGTATCCATTGTCTTGTGCTATATATTTTATTGTGTTTAATTCTTCAGTGTAGTTGTCATTGTTCATTGGTATATTAATTAATCTGTGTGTCATTGTACGGAAAGCTGCATGTTTATGTTGTATGGGATGGTTTGATGAATTGTGTATATGTGTTGTGGTTGTAGTGGGTTTCCTGTATATTTTGAATTCGTGTCTGTTATTTGTTTTGGTTATGGTAATGTCTAAGAAGTTTATAGCTTGCTTATGTTCCATTTCTACTGTATACTTTAATTTGGGGTGTATTTTGTTGAGTTGTTGATGTAGGTTTTCTATTTGTCTTTTGTTTCCATTATATAAGACTATTATGTCATCTACATATCGATGCCAGTATATTATTTTCTCTGCGTGTTTGTTGTTGTCGATGTTTAGTATGTGTGTTTGTTCAATATGTGTACAATAGCACACCCACAATATATACTTAACACACAACTACAGTTTGATACGCACATATTATTTGATGTCATAATACAACATAACATACAAACAGCCAACCCCCACCATAGGAACAACACACCCCCACCCCTACCATCGAAAACTGCACATCGCAGAGTCAAGATCACCAGTGATTCAAGGGACACTGAAGACGACGACACATAGCGTCGAAACGGGCCGTCTGTCGAAGGTAAATACCTTTTTTACAATTTTAACACTTTTAACGTATGTCAAAGTAAATAGTTTACAGTTTACAATATCGGTATTTTAAATTTACTTTATTATTATTATTATGTATTATTATTATTATTATTATTATTATTATTATTATTATTATTATTATTATTGTTGTTGTTGTTGTTGTAGTTGTTAAAATTATGAACTGTCAAATGCACAAAACGTTAAACATTTTACAATAAAATCAGAACTGAAACTACCGAACGGATGAACATAGCTCTTAAAATGAGTTTAAAATCGACAATGGACAATATTTAAGATCTGCACTGCAGAACTGTCAAAACACCCTTTTCGATATGTTTCACAACAAGTTAAATTTCATATTGTGTCAGTTTCATTTTATTACAAAGGCGGTAGATCTCTCTATAATAAAGATAGCATTGTTATAATTCGAACGTGACGTAGAGCAAATCACAGGGATTGTATTGGACAGGCAGGAGGACTATGCCTTATGTCGATGTAGATTTTGTTACTCTGACAATGAAAGATTAGAGAAGGGGAAACGATTATGGTTAAAAAATCTATACTAATAATAAATCTGTAGCCGAAATTGTTCTGGTAATTTTCGATTTTCCAAAAATAATTGGTCCTAACATATATAATTAACCACCCTGAAACCGAAAATCGCTTTTTTGAAATTTTTGTTTGTCTGTCCGTCTGTCTGTCTGTCTGTCTGTATGTTTGTTACCTTTTCACGCGATAATGGCTGAACCGATTTCGATGAAAATTGGAATATAAATTAAGTTCGTTGTAACTTAGGTTTTAGGCTATGTGGCATTCAAAATACATTATTTAAAAGGGGGTTATAAGGGGGTCTGAATTAAATAAATCGAAATATCTCGCTTATTATTGATTTTTGTGAAAAATATTACATAACAAATATTTCTTTAAAAATCATTTCCGATAAGTTTTATTCTTTGAAAAATTTTGATAGGACTGATATATAATGAGATAAATGAGTTTCAAAATTAAAATAACTGCCATCTAAGGCGGTGTAATGAAATAAACAAATGAATTCGTCTATAAGGGGCCTTGGTCAACAACAATCGAAAGCTATGAATAATAGCCTACAGAGAATGTTTCTGTGTTTGTATGAAGTAATATCGGAAGCTAAATTAACCGATTTGTGTAATTAATTATTATTTCACCATTGGAAAGTGTAGTTTCTCTATATGGACATAATGATATAATGTTATTACAGTAACTTCGGAGTGAATTGAGGACAGGTAAGATTAAAATAGCTTCTTATGCACAACAACTTGATAGGCTATTCTATGTATTCGCTTCCTGTATTTCTTAAAATAATGTTTATCTCAGAGAATTAACGAACCACAAGAAGATTTAGTATGCAGTAATAATATGTTACCTTAGCATTCCATTATTTTATAATCCAAATTTTAAGTATGCTCAATTGAATCGTGTTAAAATACATAAAATACATATGCATTAAATGCAATGCAAAAAAATTGGGTAATGAGCCAAGCAGATTATGTTGCGCTGTTGTAAAATAAAATTTGTTCCTCCTGAGATTCAAGAGCCCCCATAACAAATTAAAAACTTACTTATCTGTGTACATCCGTTATCAACACATTTTTTATATAATATAATATAATATAATATAATATAATATAATATAATATAATATAATATAATATAATATAATATAATATAATATAATATAATATAATATAATTTAAGTTATTTGAAGGATTCAGAACCATAGTGGCCCAAGCACCATTTACTGAATACGTAGAAAACAAGGGTTAAAATTAAGTTATTATCATAATTCAATGGAAACATATAGCAAGTAAAATAAAGTATACACATTAAATCTAAATGATATGTCAGTCTTCATTAAAGTATGGATGCATGTAATAAAAATTAAGAAACATGTTAAAGGAATTGTCACTGCACCAAATGAGTGTCTCTGGACCAAAATGATCGCATTTTAATTATTTAAATACAATTTAAATTAAGTAACATATTAAACGATTTATCCTTCTATCAAACACGAATCTTCCCTGGATCAAATGTCCTATTTTAATTATGTAATTACTTTATATTTATTTCTAACGGGTGCAGCGGAGCGCACGGGTACGGCTAGTATTCAAATATAAATATGTAACTTTTTTAGAAAGTTTAAGAGAAGGTTCAAACTCGGTAACATTGCGTACCCTCCTGGTTCAAATTATGCATAACTGTATATACATTTATTAAACTCAACAGTGTATCAGTTATTGAATCACCTAGTTCTAAACCATAAAAGAGAGAATCATGTTATTGAACAAATAATTAAAAGAACAACGTTATATATCATAGAAAAAAGTTAAGTTAATATATTATTAACTTAAGTGGTTTTGTCCTGTTAATAAGATGCTGATGGATTCTGCACGCCAGCTCCTCGATTCTTGGTCCAATCTTCCTGAATGCGAGTATCGGACATGATTCTGGATTCAAGCGATTTCTGCGTTTCATTTTGACTGATGTCAATGCAGAGAAAACCTGCTCACACAGGGGAATGGCAGATGTGAAATGACAGTGTCACTATGGTGTGTCCAAAACTACTTCCGACCTGACAAATGGCGCCTTTAGCATGTTACCATGGCAACCATTCAAATCAACCAATCACTAGAGACGCGTAACCATAGTAACGAGACGGTGTTGCCGTGTCTATGTTTAAATTTTCACGTGCATACAATGTCCGAGATGACTTTTGAGTTGGCTGGTTAGCGAGTGCGTTGCGTGAATTAAAAATATTGTTTAGTTTCATTATTATTTTAGTGTATCGATAATTATTGTGTTTAAATTATGTTACACGTATTATCTTCATTGTCATTGGTGGAGTGTGTGACTATACTTGTTTTTTTTAAACATGGGACATGATAGGAGCGTTGCGATCGGAAAAACAACTGAATGTCACATAGCGTGGTAGGCCTGTTGCTATGGTAACAACGGTTGAGTTGCCAAACTTACTATTCCCACGCGGTGAATGCTTAATAGCTCTCTTGGCGACATTTATTGTGAACACAATACGTTTCGTCTTTGATTCTCTGTCGATTTTTGTATTGTTTTCTTACCTTCGCGTCAATTGTCAATGAATGTTTTAACGTCAGCCATCTTAACGTCAATTGCTAGCTTCCATCAGCTGGCAGCATGGTAGTCCATATTCGCAACATAGCACTGTAGTTCCAACCTCGGCCGCTTAACTGCCATGTCCCATCTTTCAAAAAAACAGTGTATAGTGTGTGTTTTCTAGTTTCTGTGAGAGTTTCTAAACAGGTGACTTGTGCAATGTCGGAAGGAAGGAAAAGCAGGCGGAGAACAAAGAATATTGTACAAGGTGCCCCGTTAAAGAGTCAAGCGCAAAAGATGGTGTGTAACGTAAGAGAGTATTTTGAGAGGAAAAAAGATAATGGTGGGCCTCTTTTACCTTTGGCGCAAGTCGTAATGAGAACTGCTGCTTGTGTTAAAATTAATAAGAGCACTGTTATCGATATTGGAAAAAGGCCGTGTATAGTACGATTATTTAGTCCTGACAGTCGTCGACAATGTGCGCCTGGGTCAGGCGAGTCCATTAAGTTACGCCAAGGGATGTCCAGGTTAGTCTGTCGCTTGCATTCAGAGCGATCGGATGTCACGCATACGGTATAGCGTTGTGTTTCCAGTACAGCAAAGCTGTACTCCATGTCTTTACCGACCGCTCGCCCTTATCTCTACTTCGGAGCTCTCCCCACTACTCCTATTACTTCCCCTCTTCCGCGTCGCAGAGCTGTCAGGTCTAAATAATCGGTCTGTAGATAAAGATGACGCAGGGTCCTCAAGATTTGAAACTCCGGGAAAAAGGGAAAAGTGGAGAAAAGTGTAACAAATATGAATGTTTCCAGTAATATGATGCTTTTCTAACAATACTAGTGGCTTGTGCAGCAAATGCTGCAAACTAAGTTCACTAGAAGTTCAAATTAAAATTGTTCAAATTTATTTCGAATGAAGAATACCAGACATTATGGAAGTTATTTGCTTCCATAATAATTAAACATACCTTCTGAATGGTTTTCTTTATGCCAAATACTTTTTTTTGAACCTATAGACCTACATCTTCAGCTCTTGAGTTTCAATGCGAAAACGCTAGTAACAATGTCAGGAGGATCAGTCGGTTTTTCATGTGGGAGTGAAGCAGTAGCTATTTCAGGTCATTGCGGATTGTAGGTGAGAGTTATGAAAATATAATTTGCCATGCTTTCCAACAATATACACCGCATCTTGGTATAGCTACTGCACGTTTCGTGAACTACCTTGAAATGTAGAGGATAGAATCATTTTATCCTACTAAGAGATATTGCTAAAGTGATCGTGACATTACAACATTTTGTAGGCCTCTTATTTTATCATTAAGTAATACCTGTACTTTTTAATATCCAATACACAGACAGCTGTACTCAGAAAATTATACACCCGAGAATCTGACCTGTAAATTCTTTTTAGTAAGTCTTGAAGTTTTAAATAACCAATACTACAGAAACGTTCTGAAAAATTTACACAAATGAAGATCGACATATTGGCATTATGATGTCAAAGAATCTGAGCCATCTGAACTATAAATATGTCAGCAATCCTGCAAGTCGTAGCCTTCGTGTGATAGTGTTTACTGTAGTGTGTTTGTGTTTTGTTTTATTCTGAAAAGCCATTATTTCTCAAAACTGATGACAGATGGATTTTGGAAAATAGAAAAATTATGTAGGAAAATTTACATTGCACTGAAAATTACTATTTTTCTGAAAAACTTTGGGTTCCAAGCTCCAAAATGAAAGGTCATTTATTAAAATTCGTTCAGCCGTTTTCCCGTAATTTCCATCACCAGTTCAAATATATATATATATATATATATATATATATATATAGGCTATATAATTATAGATTACATGGACGAATACTGGTACTCATAAAAGTAAAGGTATCCTATTAAATTTAAACTTGTTTTTACAGTTTACAGTTCTTTCAACGCTTTTCTAACAATATTACATTACATTAAAGAATACCGGTGCTGCTGCTGCTGCTGCTAAAATAATAATGTACACTAATTTTAATGCATAGTATTCAACAAATTGGTTAGCAATGTATACGTCATGTCAGCTGTTCGTTACTGCACTCTATCGGCAGCCCGCTCGCTTACACGTAAGATGGACAACATGACAACATTGCTCCCCCTTTTATGAAGCTGTCAAGTCGGAAGTAGTTTTGGTCAAGGTTTTTTATAAGTTCCATATACTCTTTGCGGGCATAACACCAAAAGTCACAAATTTACAAGTTTTAGAATTTTATTTTCACATTTCAATTGTAAGGGAAGTTCAGGGAAATTGCCGGCTGTGATGGAAAACAGAGTTGTAATCCAATCATTAGCTCTGATCATTCAGTAAACGCGTATGCTTATTTTAAATTTTACATATCCTCTGAAAAGTTTTCACGTTTCCCAGATTGAATACCACTGGTTAGACCAGGCAGTTAAAAGCTAAAGAAATATAATAATTCGACGGTAATGCAAACGAACGCAATAAAATTATTACTAAGATTCAGTGCAGCATCTATTCGCTTCGGTTCCACTACATCGCAGGCGAGTGGGAGCAGCATACGTGGACTGGAGACACGTAACAGCGACTGGGTTAAGTAGGCCGAGGCAGTGAACAGTGTCAACTAAGCCTGACCTACCTGCTGTCAAAACTGTGAAACTTTGTAGTGTCGGAAACATATGTTATTGCATGCGTGGGCATAGAAATACATACTGACAAGGCCTTGAATGCTGAAATGAAAAATGAAGTGGGCAAAACGGAGGTTTTGGATAAAATATATAAAAAGGATTTGGAAACAACACGTGAGGTAGTAGCTATACAATACAGGTAAATTCATGGGTACTACAGGGAGATAAAGAGATTAGAAAAACAGATAGGGGATTTAAGGGGTTACATAACTGTAGCTCTTTTTTCTACCTTTAAAGAAATTTAGAAAAAAATCAATGAAACATTTATTTAAAATTTATATGTGATATACAGGGTGATTCAGACCACCCGTAACAGTCTCGTTTATTTCGGAAACTAATGCATTAAAGTTTTCGAGACAAAAAATATTTATAACTAAGGCACATATGAACTTTCACTTGAGCTTGATTTCATCAATCAGCCTTAACAGGAAGTAGGGTCAGTGGCGTATTACTTTCAAATTTCAAATGGGAGTCGAGTCATTTGATAGAGCTCTTCAAGACAAGCAAATTTCATAGGAAAAGTTTTTATTAATTCCTACTCTTTCAATGAGAAGATGTACGAGAAGGCAATGACCATTAATATTGAGAAATGTTACAATTATTAGAAAATATAAACAAGGTAAGTCCATTTAATGTTGACATAGTACACATGCGCAATTACCTGGCTGGCAGCACCGTCTAGGGGTGAATGCAAGTAAATTACCCCTTCCCCTTTGCTCGCCCAGCAGCGTTTCCTTTAGTCACCGCAATACAGTACCTACAGTACGAACGGCCAGGTCTACATGCACAATAAACTTAGCCAGGTAATAAGCTCAGATGGAATTTCCCAACAATGTAGGCCTACATTAAGAAGAAAGTGTTTTGTTTTCTCTGTACCTACGTATGTACATTTTTCAATTTTTTCAATTAGTTATGTGACTAATAAAATAAGTACCGGTACCTAAAAGTTAAGAGTGATTACAAATATCTCCTACGTACTACAAACAAATCAAGAAGGTTTTGATATGTTGATGATATTGAGCTGCTGAGAAACTTCCGGGAAATAAATGACTTATGGGTGGTCCGAATCACCCATTGCTTTTTCATACGTTTTCTCATTAAAAGAGTAGGAATTAATAAAAACGTTTTCTATGAAAGTTGTTTGTTTTGAAGTGCTCTATCAAACAAATGGTATCCTATTTGACCCCGACTCCCATTTGAAATTTTAAAGTGATACGCCACTGACCGTACTTCCTGTTAGAGCTGATTGATGAAATCAAGCTCAAGTGAACGTTATAAATATTTTTGTCTCGAAAATTTTAATGCACTAATTTCCGAAATAAAGTACTGTTACGGGTGGTCTGAATCACCCTGTATATGATATTCTAACCATTGAGAAAGATTTGTTAATATTATCTGTAAGGCACAAAAGGAATTACTAGACAATATTAAAGATTCTGGGAGTAATTCAAAGAGCAGTTTGATGCAAATCGCAAAATGAAAATTTTGTCCATATCGATAGGAAATCTAATAAAGAATAATTTATCCCTCTGGCGTATTTCAATAGTGTGGACGGTTTTCGTGTAAATTTAATTTAAAAACCTCTAATTTCAAGCCACTGTACGATTCTAACAACTGGCAACGCTGAGACAGAGAGTAGCTCACCTACCGAGATACACAGAGCTCGTTGACCTCTTACATCTGTATCACGAGTAGAGTGTGTTAGCGGCGATGTTGCCGGACTGCTGAAACTTCAAACTTAATTTTCTAATTGACTGTGCACTTAATCACAAAACGTAATATAAGTTTTCCATTTATTTAAGAGTACTCTAACGTCCCATTCAATCTGTAAGGTTATTTCATTTCCACCCTGTATATGTAGTTCCGAAACGTTCGAAATATCAAGTTCCAAGACACAGTGGAATACCCAAAAATACACTTTTTAACAGAATTTTTCTATATGAAAGACGAATATTTTCTTTATCTTATTCCCAAGTATCCCACTGATCTTGTTCAACAAACTCAACCTTCTTGTAGACCGTTTATGTATTATTGATACAACTCATTCCTTGCACTAATGAAGTTAACACAGTTTCTCTATAAAGATACGACAAATACGTTCATATTACTACTGCCTAGAATGCATCTGATTACAGCAGACTCGAACATGATCCTGACGAAGGAAAATAGAATAGATCTATTTTCCTTGATCCTGACAATTGAAGAGCGAAACCCAGAACCCAGCTAAGAGCCATTATTTTTGTTTTTTAGTTATTGCCCCAGAACCCTGCTTTGTAACCATGTAAATCCATCCTAAATGCGGCTATGCATAGATTTGTAGTATAGTGTATTATACATGTATATATATAGTATTTATTGCTACATACAATACAAAATAAAAATACATAATTACTAATGTAGAGCACACCCGCTTGAGCAAGCTGGTGTTCGATGGCGGTTCCTACAAATAACTATTTTGTACAAATGGAACATAACAAAGTTTCAATAGAATTACAAAACCAATACAAGTATTACAAAACAGCGATAATTACGAAGATTAAAGTAGACAATCAAGTCAAGAATAGAATATAAGTTGGAATGAATAAATAGTATATTGAAATTAAGAAAAATAAAAAGTAATATGAATACTAAATAACTTGCTGAATTTTTTCTTAAGTTTATTAAACTCAAAATAACCTAGGTCAGGATTTATGATCAGAATAGAGTTGTATAAACTTGGCTAGTAACTCTGCTAAGAATTATTCCTGAGGTTGTGTAACATTTAGGTTCAGCTAAAGGGCATGCCAAATTTCTTCTGGTAGGATAAACATGTTGTTCTTCTCTACATTTGGGACGATTTTTATGATAATATTTTAATAATGTATATTTATATATTTGCTCAATTTGGAAAACATTAACATCGGAATGAATCTAATTTGTTTGACAATTAATTAATTGCCTTGTTTAAGTAAATTTTAATTATCTGCTTTTGAAGAAATATCAGCGGAAAAAATGTAAATTTTGTTGCTCCTCCGCATCCGATTATACTACACTGCATGACAGACTGAACCAAACCTAAAAAAAAAAAAGGTAAAGGTATCCCCGTCACACGCCATGAAGGCACTTGTCGGGCATGGAGGTAGAGCCTCATGCTTTCCATGACCTCGGCACTAGAATGAGGTGGTGTGGTCGGCACCACGCTCTGACCGCCTTTTACTCCCGGGAAAGACCCGGTACTCAATTTTTATAGGAGGCTGAGTGAACCTCGGGGCCGTTCTGGAAGTTTGGCAACGAGGAAAAACCCGTCACCACTTGGGATCGAACCCCGGACCTTCCAGCTGCTCTACCAACTGAGCTAACCGGCTGCCCTGAACCAAACCTAAATAAACTAATCGCAGAATATTTGTAGGAATGTAAGAGCGAAAAATTACAAACTTATAAATTGTTTTACGAAGTCTGTTACATAAAGAAGAAACAAGTTTACCCCACCTTATATGAATTGTATGATTTGAATATAAAGCTACGTTGGCACATAGCCGTCTTTTGGGATGAATTGTAAGTGTACATATAGCTCTGTTTATTTATTGCAACTTTATGGAAGCATTATTTACCGTTCCCCCCCCCCCCAGAAAATGCTACTTCACTTCTGTTCAATAAGAAACATGTGCCTATGCGTATCAAACATGCATTCATTTATATAAAGAAACGTGTTCAGCTGTTATGTTTTTTGTTTTGTTCATAACTTTTAAACATCTTTATGACACTTAGCTGGATTCTGGATTCCAGTTTTCAATTAGTGCAGTACAGTGAAACCTCGCTAATTTGGACCTCATTAATTCGGAATTCGCGATAATTCGGAGAGCTCTTTTTTTTTCTTCTTTTAACAAGACACTTGCAGATTAATATTCCACACACAATGAAGAAAGTAAAAGTAAATAGTGAAAAAACTCGAACCCGGAAATAAATTAAAATTATCAAATATAAGATTAATATAGATAGCTACATTAATTGAATTTTATCTCTGATAGAGGTTCTGGCTGATATACAGTACTTAACAAAAGTTTAAGACCATGAACAAATTTCATATAATTATTTTCTGGTCCTATATTTTTGTTTCTATTTCCCTCATGAATATTTTGTCAATTATTTGGACTGTGAGATATCTATCGACGCAAAGAAAGTAAAATTATGACATTTAGTTTTCGAGTTATGATTTTAATGAAATATTTTGTTACTGTAAAAAATGTTACATTTATAATTACGGAATAATTTATTCATGCTAAACCAACATGTTTATTGTAGTCATGATTTTTTTCAAGC
This sequence comes from Periplaneta americana, assembly GCF_040183065.1. Classification (NCBI taxonomy): domain Eukaryota; kingdom Metazoa; phylum Arthropoda; class Insecta; order Blattodea; family Blattidae; genus Periplaneta; species Periplaneta americana. The sequence goes on from NC_091131.1 coordinate 43,847,635, forward strand.
AATTTGAGAAGTGTGAGAACACATTGGTACCAGAAAGAAAAATTTAAAAAATTTTATTTTCGTTTTATAATTTTTTGCATATTTCTACTATTATTTTCCTTATTTTGGAAAAATATGCAAAAAATTATAAAACGAAAATAAAATTTTTTAAATTTTTCTTTCTGGTACCAATGTGTTCTCACACTTCTCAAATTGCTTGAAAAAAATCATCACTACAATAAACATGTTGGTTTAGCATGAATAAATTATTCCGTAATTATAAATGTAGCATTTTTTACAGTAACAAAATATTTCATTAAAATCATAACTCGAAAACTAAATGTCATAATTTTACTTTCTTTGCGTCGATAGATGTCTCACAGCCCAAATAATTGACAAAATATTCATGAGGGAAATAGAAACAAAAATATAGGACCAGGAAATAATTATATGAAATTTGCTCATGGTCTTAAACTTTTGTTAAGTACTGTATATCTGTATTATCAGGCAGTACATCTCACTTGACGATATGTGTCAGGGGAAGAACATTGTTTGTATGTATCTGAAGTCTGATTAGTGTGATATGTAGCTAATCGGCGATGTACGCAATGGAGAGGGAAAAGAACTGGCCACCCTACACCATTATCTCCTGACCTAGTTACCTTATAAGTGGCGCTTTGTTGGTATCACTTGTGGGGTTCAGACCTGTCTTCGGATAGTTGACTAAACAACAAAAAATTAAATTTATGACTGTAGTCCGAACTATCGTTACGCAACGCAGAACTGCACGCATTGTAATCTTCACCCAACGTAATTAGGAACATTAAATACAGAAATTTAAGCTGGGTAGGGCATGTAGCACGTATAGGTGAATCCAGAAATGCATATAGAGTGTTAGCTAAACTATGTTACTGAGATGAATTTTTGGTTTCCATACGTTCAATGACAAAATGACTTACTCGATATTTGTCACAAAAATACGAACAAAAATAATACTGATTCCGTTGAAATACTCAAACTAATTCCATTTTGTATCCCTCCAAATATATATAGAAGAAATTTAGTGTTTAATCTCTCTAGAGCGAGATAAATGTCAAAACTTTTTCCTTGTTTTGACCCTGCAATTTATTACCGGTATCGATTTATTAAATTTCTGATTTTTTAATCATAATAAGCAACATCTCTTTCATGTTTTAATTTCTCTTATTTCTATTGCTAATGAGTTGCATATCGTCGTTGTTCCTGCAATAACTCCTATGTGCAAAATATAAAATTTTTCAGTAGAAAGAAAAAATACATTTATTCATCCTATGGCAGCCATACATAGGAGACTGTGAATTCTTACATTTTCGAAACAAAGAAATATGTGTTGAATCTTTCGTACACTACTTTTAACACTTGAATATAAATAATTGATTAGATGGCGATCTTACTCGTGTTAATTGTGTAAGCATATGTGGCTTACAGCTTTTTCGGTGTTACTTGACACCATCCTCAGAGCCTACTAGATCTTGGCGCTATCTCAACTTCGCTGCCTTTTGTGTGGGTGCGTTCGTGTGATGAAGAGTTGTGTCAAACAGTGTGTGTTCTGAAATTGATCTGTGTGTTGAGAATTTGATTAGGGTGTGTTTTAGTGTGCCTGTATATTTCATATTGTTCTAGTGTGTTGAGTTTTTGGTTTTTGGGTTGTATGTGTAGGATCATTCCAAACTCGATACAAAGAACACATTAAAGGAATAACCAGAGGACACAATACATCTACATATGCCGAACACATAACTAATGCTAACCACACATACAATAACATAAATACGGACATGGAAATCCTACACATACAACCCAAAAACGAAAAACTGAACACAATAGAACAATATGAAATATACAGACACACTAAAACACACCCTAATCAAATTCTCAACACACAAATCAATTTCAGAACACACACACTATTTGACACAGCTCTTCATCATACGAACGCACCCACACAACAGGCAGCGAAGTTGAGATTAGCGCCGAGATCTAAACGCCATTTCATACAAGTTGAGAGGATTTGAAAGCATTTCTTTCCCCTTCTACTTTCTCTGAGTTCGTCAGCGACAGCGTAAACGACATTTCATACAAGTTGAGAGGATGCGAAAGCATTTATTTCACTTTACGCTGTCGCTGACGAACTCAGAGAAAGTAGAAGGGGAAAGAAATGCTTTCAAATCCTCTCAACTTGTATGAAATGGCGTTTAGTAGGCTCTGAGGATGGTGACAAGTAACACCGAAATAACTGTAAGCCACACATGCTTACATAATTAACACGAGTAAGATCGCCATTTAATCAATTAAAGAAATATAATTACATATATGAGATTTTATTATTTGCTGTATCACTATTTAAGTTATTTAATAGAGCAACAATCTGAAAATCGATAAATATGTCACATAGGAGTTATTGCAGGAACAACGACGATATATTAGTACGTATTTCATAACTCCTGTCCATGTGAATCATTATCAATAATAATTATAAATTAAGTTTATGTGAAGATTGTTCTTCGATGGGCATCTAGCCTGTTTGCCTACTTTCCTGTAAGTCTAAATAAATAAATAAATAACTATATATATCCTATTTTTAGAAGTGCATGAGATGTACGAACTTCCGTGGAATACGAGCATACGGCAGAAGAAAACGTGATAATAATAAAAATTAAAATTAAACAAGAGACATTTATTTCAGAAACTTTTCACGAAACTTAAGGAACAAGTGTCTAAAACATTAATGTAGAAGTGGTTCGCAAAAAGGTAAAAAAAAAAACTTAAAACGTGTATCTTTAAGCATACAACATTCAGCGCGCGTTTTTTACGTGTGGAACATGGCTTCAAGTTTACTGTCTCCGTGTGATCACAAATATGAAGTCAAGTTTAGAGGCTTCAAGCACTTGACTCCTGTAAACTATCCCCGTGTGAATCAGGCTTAAAGGATGTAGGACACTGATGCTCACCTCTTGACGATCATGGTGGTCGGTGAACCTCCTCGGCAGAACTTCTAGCGCCGTGGCACCGTTCAACGGCTGCTGTTGACCCCGACTGAAACCGGCCAACTCCGCACTTCAATGGGAAGTGAAAGTCGCTCACTGCAATGCAAGACACACATTACTGTTTATTACATTTGCGCATGCGCCCTTCACTCGCGACTTGAGATTTAATTAAATTATCACACGAACCCACGCAGCAGGCAATCAAATGAAGGACCCGCTTCGATTGGCTGCATCTCAGGTGTGAATTGTTATCCTAGTGATGAATTATCGGAGTGACATTATCAAGTACGCCGACGCTCACATTAGCCACAAATTTGTCCACTGCGGTGCAGTAACGGCTAGCACGTCTAACCGTGAAACTAGCGGGCCTGGGTTCAAATCCTGGTCGGGGTAAGTTACCTGGTTTTTTCCCGAGGTTTTCCTTTAAAACATAAATTTAGAAAATTCTGCCCCAGGCCCGGATTCGGACTGAAATATTTAAGGTATTTTAATGATGATGATGATGATGATGATTATGTACACTTTTTCTTGTAATTATATTACATTTGTGGTGCTGTGGAAGAGAAGACCCTGATGGCTGTAACTCTGCCAGAATGAATGAATGAATGAATGAATGAATTAATTAATTAATTAATTAATTAATTAATTAATTAATTAATATATTAAATAAAGTAAATAAATAAGTGCAACAAAGGGCGCCCATGTGTATTTTCCAAGGAAGTGTAGAAAAAAAATGTTATGTTTTATTTAACGACGCTCGCAACTGCAGGGGTTATATCAGCGTCGGCGGATGTGCAGGAATTTTTCCAGCAGGAGTTCTTTTACATGCCAGTAAATCTACTGACATGAGTCTGTCGTATTTAAGCACACCTGCCATCGACCTGACCCGGGATCGAACCCGCAACCTTGGGCATAGAAGGCCAGCGCTAAACCAACTCGCCAACCTGGTGGAAAGGTAGATGAATGTCTCAGCTACCAGAGTGGTGTAAGGCCTTACTTACTTATTTACTTTCAAGGAACCCGGAGGTTCATTGCCGCCCTCACATAAGCCCGCCATTGGTCCCTATCCTTAGCAAGATTAATCCAGTCTCTATCATCATATCCCACCTCCCTCAAATCCATTTTAATATTATCTTCCCATGTACATCTCGGCCTCCCCAAAGGTCTTTTTCCCTCCGGCCTCCCAACTAACACTCTATATGCATTTCTGGATTCGCCCATACGTGCTACATGCCCTGCCCATCTCAAACGTCTGGATTTAATGTTCCTAATTATGTCAGGTGAAGAATATAATGCGTGTAGTTCTGTGTTATGTAACTTTCTCCATTCTCCTCTAACTTCATCCCTCTTAGCCCCAAATATTTTCCTAAGCACCTTATTCTCAAACACCCTTAACCTATGTTCCCCTCTCAAAGTGAGAGTCCAAGTTTCATAACCCTAAAGAACAAATGGTAATATAACTGTTTTATAAAATCTAACTTTCAGATCTCTTGACAGCAGACTGGATGATAAAAGCTTCTCAACCGAATAATAACAGGCATTTCCCATATTTATTCTGTGTTTAATTTCCTCCCGAGTGTCATTTATATTTGTTACTGTTGTTCCCAGGTATTTGAATTTTTCTACCTCTTCAAAAGCTAAATTTCCAATTTTTATATTTCCATTTCGTACAATATTCTCGTCACGAGACATAATCATATACTTTCTCTTTTCGGGATTTACTTCCAAACCTATCGCTTTACTTGCTTCAAGTAATTACATAAAGTAAATAAATAAATGCAGCCAAGGGCGCCCATGTGTATTTTTCAAGGAAGGGCAGCTGAAGGTCTCAGCTACCAGAGTCCCGTGGTGTAAAGCCTTCCCGGACAAAATGTTCAGTAATTTGAACATGTGAAAAGAATTTTAGAGAATTTGAACATAATTATTGTGAACTAATTATTTAAGAGATTGAAGTACAAGTTTTCATAAAAATGTGGCTGAAAAATAATTAATAAAAATTAAACTGTGGTAGCTAAACACGAAGAAAATTGTTAATATAACTGAAAATAATGGCTTCTCAATAAATTGAAAAAAAAATTGTAAATTAAAAAAAAATGAAATCTATGCATACCAAGAGTTAAAAACAAAATAACTTTGTCAGAGTTTAAACTTGAATAAAATTGGAAAAACCAAAATAAAAGTAAAATTGTTAAAGTATGCAAGTTTTTTTGGAAACAATTCTAACGCGAATAGGCCTAATTATCTGAAATAAATAAATTTCCCTAGTTTATGGAAAACATTTCTAAAGTTCTCTCTTGCAAGTGCAATCTTTTTTACTCTTCCACAAAATAACTGCTACGTAAAAGAATAATTGAATGTTCTTTGTCTATAATAATTTACAGGCAATGTCAACATACATAATTTAATTTTACTTAAATAAACCAATCTGAAAAGTACCGTAGAAGAGAATAAAGTCGATCAAAATTTTGCAATTTTTTAATGATATTGAGGTTATGCAATGGAGCGAAGTTCCTCAGAAAATAGCATTTTGTCGTCATATCCTTCACTTATGAAGACAGTTACAAGAATTGAATTACAATCTATAAAAAAAACTGTTTTTTTTTATTTGACTTGTGATCGAAGTTACCTGCTTAAATAGGGTAAAGTCGATCACCATTGAATTTTTAGTTTAAGATCGATTTTAAAATATTGCGGAGTAAAGTCGATCACTGTTTATGTTTTAAAAACAAATTAAGTGTATTACATATATTTTATTTGTTATAAGGGGTGTAAAAACAATAATAATCTTCAATATGTTAATGTTATGTTTTATTTAACGACGCTCGCAACTGCAGAGATTATATCAGCGTCGCCGGATGTGCCGGAATTTTGTCCCGCAGGATCTTCAATATGTGCCTATAACATTATATAATGTATCTTTTGTTACTGTGATCATACTATTTTATACAATTAATCCTATAGGTCTCCACTGTACAATTGTGACTATGATTGCCAACTTATAAAGCATAAAAACACATTTTAATACTTCACATACCAACAAAGCAAGCTTTAAAAATTCCAAATTTACATTGAAATACCACCCTTCAATTATAATCTGAAATGCAATTCAACATTGCTTAGGTTTATATCAGATGTTACTTTAAATCTTCCCCTCCTCATGTCACTTCAGAAACTAAGTTGTTCCCATAGTCAGGTACAGAGGGGTGTACAAAATATGTTCCTTTGGCAGTGCTTCTCTTACGCAAGAAATTCACCATAATTTCGTCTTCCTCTTTCCCCACTATCCCATCAATATAAGCTATACTATGACACTTTTCTGTTTATAAGTGTTAGTTGGAGGTATTTCGGTGAACAATTTATTCTTCCTGCTGGTCCTATTTGTTTCCAGTAGATCGATGGCATGATCGACTTAACCCTACAAAGGTACAAGTTTTCTTAAAATAATAAGATTCAATACTAAAATTTACGAACTGCAAAACTATTATTTCAGGATATAATCTCAACGAAAAGTACTTACGTATACTTCCTGTCTCTTTTCACTGCTGACTATAATTTAGAGTCTGAGAAAATATATAATTTTCAATGAAAATCGCAAATGATCGATTTTACACCCACTGATTGACTTTACCCACTTTTACGGTAACATTGTTGAGCCAGGAGGTGGTTCAGGCACCCCTTGATCCCCTCTAATGGGCGCCCATAGGTAATGCTTTCAGCACTAAAAAACAGATAAAATGACATTCTCGTCTTAGTTTATAGTTCTAGGAAAAGAAATGACCGACATAATTTTACCTAGTTCCCTTCAAAACGAACTGCGTATGTGCAATAAATAAGAACGCCTGTATACATGCTACTTGTAATTTACATGTATGTATATTACTGACATGAAATATACACACACACAATGATATATTACGGTACAAGGTTGGGAATTGCTTTTTACACTATCGAAGAAAAGTTTCAAGAACGAGCAGAGCCAGGTTTTCAATTTCCGAGATTTTGTAATGCACTTCACAAACGTGTATTGTACAAATTTTTTTGCACGATCATATTTTTAAAATTGCATTGAAAATTTAAAGCAATATTATTCCAAAGTCTTCGCAAAACTGCACTGTAATGGTAACTAAATAACAATAAATGCACTGTAATGGGTCTATATATATATATATATATATATATATATATATATATATATATATAATTTGAACTGGTAATGGAAATTACGGGACAACCGCTGAACGGATTTTAATAAATGACCCCTCATTTTGAAGCTTGGAACCCAACGTTTTTCAGAAAAATAGTAGTTTTCAGTGAAATGTCAGTTTTCCTACATAATTTTCCTATTTTTTCAAAATCCATCTTTCGTCAGTTTTGAGAACTAATTGCATTTCAAAATAAAACAAAACACACACTGCAATAAACAATAGGCTATTACACGAAGGCCATGACCTGCAGGATTGCTGACATATTTAGAGTTCAAATACAATTGAAGGGTACACGGGAAAAACGATCAGGGTCCATCAAAAATCGAAATTGAGTTAATAATGCTATCTTATAGTGAAAAGGAAGTACTATCATGTGATCTAGCTAGTAATAAGAAATCATCGTTCTTGACGTTCCACTACGTCAATTTCTATTAAATACACACATAACAAAGTATTAAGTGCTTAAACTTTAAATTTCGTTTTTCTCGAAACTTTATAAAATGGACCTTGATCGTTATTCCCGTGTATCCTTCAATTGGTTATGAAATGCTTCAAGACTTACTAAAAATTATTTACAGGTCTGATTCTGGGGTGTGTAATTTTCTGAGTACAGCTGGTATTGGATATTAAAATCTACAAAACTAGAGGTGATTTGATGACATTATTACCATTAAAAATGAATTATTATTATTATTATTATTATTATTATTATTATTATTATTATTATTATTATTATTATTAAAAATCAAATATTTTATAGTTATTAATCAAGTGGGTTGGGTCTTTTTCATATATTAATGGCGGTGTGGTGTAGATTCAGTACTGGCTCGAAAGAGCGCAAAAGTTGCAGTTCCTAAGGAAAGACGGTATTACTTACTGATAAAATAAGAGACCTAGAAAATTTTGTAGTATCCCGATCATTTCAGCAAGATCTCTTAGCAGGATAAAATGATTTTACCCTCTACATTTCAAGCTCTACATACAGCAGCTACACCAAGATGCTATCTATGTCTATTGTTTCAAAGCAAAGCAAATCTGACTTTCTTCAACTTTCACCTGCAATCCACAATGATCTGAAATAGCTATAGCTTTACTCCCACATGAAAACCCCACTGATCGTCCTGACATTTTTACTCACGTTTTCGAGTTGAAACTCAAAAACTGAAGGTGGATAGGTTCAAGAAAAAGTATTTGGCATAAAAATAACATTCAGAGGTAGTATGTTTCATTATTATGGAAGAAAATAATTTTCAAAATGTCTGGTATTTTTCGTTGAAAATAAATCAGAAAAATTTTTATTTGAACATCTAACGAACTTAGTTTGCAGCGTTTGCTGCACAAGCCACTAGTTTCAGTATAATTTATATGCTGAAGAATGGTTTCTCTAGCAACAAGTTTCTAAGTGGGAATTCTAACTTTCAAGGCCTACAACAATAGCTGTAAATACAGCAAAAAAACAATATCGTGAAAAAATATACATACACATAATAATTATCCCACTCTCGTTGACAATAGTGTAAAACTTGTTGCCTACATATAGATGGACTCCGATCAAGACTCGGACCATTTTTTTTTCTGCAACTGTACATAGCTGATAACAGTTGCAAATGAATATAAGAAAACAACAAATACGTAAGTAAGTAAGTTATGGCATAAGTTTTTTTTTTTTTTGTTTTCTACCACGTTCTTATAGTGGTATGCATCTTCTATCTTATAGCTTTGATTTCTAATTGATTTTGATTCACTCATTTCTTTATAATAAACTCCGTAGACAAAATAGTGATATGTTCAGAAAAATATTTCAACAATTACTGGTATTCTGAATGCACTTTATAAACAAAACACTATCTAAAACATTACCAACCTCTGTTCCAATTCGGCTAACTATGGAAAAGATAACTTTGGAATAAACGACGTCATATTCTATAGTTAGGCTATTCCACGAATAGCTATCCAAGACTTATTCCGCGATCGTACAACTGGATCTTAGTCAAGGCGTCGCAACGATTATAAAGAAATTAGTCTGCGTTATTGCGTTGGTAAATTCCAGCCAGTGTGAATCACGACCTGACCAGTGCTGGGCTGAAAGAAGCTGGGGAAAAACATTATCTTGATGGCTCAACGTCATCACATCTGCCGCAGCATAAGAAACTTTCATATTGGTACGGGAAGAAAAAATGTTAGAGACATTCTGAGAAAGCTCTCGCTAGAGTCGACGGCAATTCGGAAGGCGGTAGTCTGCTAGCGTTTGCGTCGAGAGAGACAGATAGAGAGAGCAAGGCAGCGTACAACTTTGCCACATCGTACTTCACGAGCACGTGCAATACAATCAGCGCAGGAGAGAATTTAAATTATCAAAAGACAATAATGACCAGGGAAAGGATTTATATGTAAATACATATTTACTTATAAAGCTAATATAATTTATATTTTGCATTATCTTTATGTTTCACAATGTGTAGGGTTGAAAAATCCTACTTTTATTTTCCATATTTTTCCATATTTTAGAGTTTAGTACATATTTTCGTTAATTTCCATATATTTTCCATATTTCATATAAAACAGTCCATATTATATTAGGTTTAACAATAAAACAAAACAAAATTCCATTAACTTTTAAAAATACATTTCAACAATAGAGATTTAAACACATGTTCAGTAATCCCTTTAACATCAGAGTTATTTGAAAATTAGCAGTCCTATCAACAATGGGAAAGTAAGTTACAAAACTGTATTAATTTAATTTAAAATTTTTAACAGACTTCAGTTGTGCAGCTCAACAGTTAAATGCCAGTCAGAGTACACATAGGTTCAGTTTTGTAAATCATACTATAAAGACGGTAAATATGCCAAAAGTACGTCATTCAGTCAATTTAAAATCAAAACTAACAAGTTACATTTCAGAATTTAAAGAAGATGGTTTATCAACTGACAATAAAATATTATTTTGTAATTTGTGTCAGTGTGCAGTATCATCTACACAAAAGTTCCTGGTGCAACAACACATTACAACTAGTAAACATCGGGCCAACAAACAACTAAATTCCAAGCAGAGACAATTGTTTTTAACACAACCAACAACATCGAATGTAAGATCTGAGTTTAACATCGACCTGTGCCGTTCTCTCATCTCTGCTGATATTCCTCTCTACAAACTAAAGAATAAGGTCTTCAGGGAATTCCTTGAAAAATATACTCAACATACAATCCCGGATGAGTCAACACTTAGGAAGACGTATGCTCCATCCATCTACGATGAGACAATACAGAAGATAAGAGATGAAATTAAAGATAGTTCAATTTGGGTTTCCATTGATGAGACTCCCGACAAAGAAGGTAGACTTGTTGGTAATGTAGTTATCGGTTTGTTAAGTGAACAATATTCTGAACGAATTCTTTTACATTGTGATGTTCTAGAAAAGTGCAATAACAAAACTATAGTTAAACTGTTCAACGAAGCTATGGGTATCCTGTGGCCAAAGGGTATTATGTACGATAATGTGTTATTCTTTATTAGCGATGCTGCCCCTTATATGGTCAAAGCTGGACAAGCATTATCTGTTGTATATCCTAAATTGACTCATTTTACTTGTGTGGCGCATGCATTTCATCGTGTGGCAGAAGTGGTCAGAGACAATTTCCCTAAAGTAGATTTGTTGATTTCATCAGTGAAAAAAGTATTTCTCAAAGCTCCCAGTAGAGTTAACGTGTTGAAAGAAATGTACCCTGAAATTCCATTGCCACCAAAGCCAATTTTAACTAGATGGGGTACATGGCTAGAAGCAGTTGAATATTATGCCGAACATATAGACTCTATTAACAATGTTCTCCTTGCATTGGACTCTGAAGATGCAGTCTCAATTGATACTGCGAAAACAGTTACCTGTGACATAAGTGTGAAGAATGACTTAGCTCACATTCAGCATACATTTTCATGCATCATAAAAACGCTCAAAAGTCTCCAAAATAGGCACCTTTCACTATCTGAAAGTTTTGAAATTATAAATAGTACTGTGGAACAACTGAATCGTGGTAGAGGTAAAGTTGCAGATGCAGTAAGAGCTAAGGTGGACACTGTACTTTCAAAAAACCCTGGATATGAAGAACTACAAAAGGTTGTTGCTGTGATGAGTGGTGAATCAACAGTGAAGATTAACTTGGACTTATCCCCAGCAGACATTGTGAAATTGAATTATGTACCAGTTACTTCTTGTGACGTCGAACGCTCTTTTAGTCAGTATAAATCTATCCTCAGAGACAATAGAAGAAGATTCACTTTTCAGCACTTGAAAGAAATGTTTGTAACCTATTGTTATGGTAACAGACAATAAAAATTGTGTTTTGTTGAAACTACATTGGAAGATAAGGTACGTCCATTATATTTTTTGTTTAGTTTGATTAAAATGTACCAATATTTAACGTACATAGTCATTTTTTTTATAATTTTAAGTCCATATTTAATTCCATATTTTGGTAAAAATCCATATTTAATTCCATATTTTGGTAAAAATAACTACATATATATTTACATATTTCATATATTTTTAGTCCATATAAATCCGTTCCCTGATAATGACCTTAGCCGTTGATTACTGTAAGCATGGCATCAAACAAACCATCTTTCCTTCACTAACAATATTTTTTGCACGGTTCTCAATCCCGCACCACATGCTTCTGCAGTCGTTTCTTGATCTTTGGCAACGTTGCAACCAGCATCAAGATGGCCGGCAGCGTTCTGCTCGTTAACGTTTTTAAAATAATTATACACCTTAAACACTATTTTCCGCACCTGCCTGTGCAATACTTGTCTTTTTACAGTCTCTTCTTCCATTTATTTACCTCACACACACAGTAAATGTTAGTTTTACTTATTCAATGTATTGAAACACTCACACGTGAACAACCGAACTTGGGAAGTACTTGTTATAGACTGATTCTGATTGGTTCTACTGTACAAGCTTGTGACGCCACATACCAGAAATGCTACGGCGCATATAGCAGTTGACCGCCTTCCGAAATGCTGTCTAGTCTAGTAAACAAATGAACTGTGGATATCTCGGATAACACAGTTGGACTTCCTTATAACAATATAGGTTTATACAACACGTAGCATATAGCGTGAAATATTTTGTGGTACAAGTACTCATAAAGCAAGTGCTTTTTTCTTAATATCACACACACAATCGCATCTACCTTGTACAGTGCATACAATTTATCTTTCCGCGCCCGCAGACGTAGACGTAGAGCAAATGGGGAAGTGCACAACGCAGCTATAGGCATGGGAGCGTGGAAAGATAAAATGTATGCACTGTTTATAACACCATAAGTAGGTCTATTCTTAATTTTCAATGAAATTTTACAAGAATGTGTCTATTATAAGATCTTAACATATCGTGTCCTTGAGAAGGCAGTATCTACAGATCCAGTTAGGTCTAAGTTCTCTGTCCCAAGTCAATCCTTATACGAAGCCAAGGTAGAGAGCAGCGAACAAATAATAATAACATGCGTTTTGAAGGGAACCGTCTGGGTCATGAAGAAATTTGAGGCGAGCTCCCGTTTCCCTATTATCATCATTCCAGCATACTTCACAATCACCCTCAATCTGCGAGGTCCTGAGCCAGGCTTCCAGAATAAATTAAATCTGGCTAAAAGTTATACACATTCGTGCTTAATAAAGATTATTATTAAATAATAAATTTATAGGCATACAATGTAACTTGGAAGCCACCGGAGAAGCTCAGGCAGTAGCGCGTTTGCCTGACGATCCGGAGTTGCGCTTGAATGTGGGTTCGATTCCCGCTTGTGCTGATTACCTGATTCGATTTTTTCAGAAGTTTTTCCCAATCGTAAAACTAATGTCAGATAATATAATTACTCGGCCTCATTTCTCGAAATACCATCTCGCTATCATCAATTCCATAGACGTTAAATAACCCAGTAGTTGATACAGCGTCGTTAAATAACTAAATAAAAAAATAATTTGTATCAGGTGTTCTCAACCTGACCAAGATTCATAGTCAACCAGGCGATAAATTTGCGCTACCTATGGGTTTATTTTGAAATTAAACAGTACAATGTAATAATACATCGTAAATAAGCGTAGAAATTTATTTGTTTATTTATTTAGTTTTATTTATTTATTTATCCATTCTTTTAAATTCATTCATTTATTCAACTGTCTATTTGTCTGTCTGTCTGTCTGTGTCTATCTGGTCTGTCTGTCTATGTCTTTCTGATCTCTTTATGTCTGTCTGTCTGTCTGTCTGTCTGCCTATTTATTTGGAAAGTATGTATTGGACAGTCCCACTCCGTGGCGTTGTGGTCTAAGGCATCCTGCCTAGGACTCGCGTTACGGAATGTAGGCTGGTTCGAGTCCTCATGGGGGAAGAAATTTTCTCATAAAATTTCGGCCAGTGTATGGGACCGGTACCCACCCAGCATCGTGATGCACTTGGGGAGCTACGATAGGTAGCGAAATCCGGTTGCGAATGCCAGCTATAAAGGCTGGGGTGATCAACGTGCTAACCATACGATACCTCCATTCTGGTTGGATGATCGTCCACCTCTGCTTCGGCATGTGGGCGTGAGGCCAGCAGCCGGTTGGTCGGTCTAGGCCCTTCACGGCCTGTAGCGCCACGGATTATTATTATTATTATTATTATTATTATTATTATTATTATTATTATTATTATTATGTATTGGACAAGAATTAGAAAGCAAAAAATGACTCATTATTGCACTTAAAACGTACGTGAGGCATTGTATGGGGCAGAAACACGGACTACGAAATGAAGGGAAACTACATTAAGCATTTGAAATGTAGATGTGGATGCGAATAGAGCGTGTGAAATGGACAGACTAAGGAATGAAGCCGTGCTAGAAAGAGCGGGTGAAGAAAGATAAATATTGAAACTGATGACAGAGGAAAAAAAAATGGATGGGTAACTCGCTAAGAAGAAACTGCCTCCTCAAGGAATGGTGAGCGGGAGAAAAATTATAGGCAGAAGAAGATATCAGATGATAGCATTAAGATATATGAATCGCGGAAGGCGAAAAGAGGGGGGATTGGAGAATGCTGGGTTTGCAGTGAAATGTGTAAAGGTCTAATACAGGCTATACATTTTCCATAAACAAATTTTAGAATCGGAATTAGGCTTTTGGTTAATCCACCCTGTCCTGGAACGTGACACTTCCAACGTTTCTGAACTACATACAGGTTCCATCATCAGGACAGGTAGGTAGGCTAGAGGAGTTGCCTACCCCAGATATTTGAAAATGTTCACTTGTTCTACTGCCTCATTCCGATTTTGTACGTTTACCTTCTTCATTTTTCTTCCGACGTCATGGTCCTATAGCCTATACTTGTTTACAATTATCTTCATTCCATACTGCTCACTGATGTCATTTAGCTCCAGTAGCATATCTCTTAGGGTCGATTTCTAAAACACGGACGAAATCGTGGTTCCAAACCTCGGATTTTAAACCGCGATCGAGGTCTGAATCTTTATGCGATTTCTAAAACGAAGTCGAGACGCGGCTTGAGAAGAAACCAAGCTTCGTCGGTTTTATATATGGCAACGCAGCTTAGAATCGATTTTTATTCTTGTAAACAGTCGATATTAGAAAGAAATGAACATCGGGATTAATATTTTTATTGAATTGCAGTAAGTTACATTCTTTTGTTCTCAGCTAAGGTATTGTTATATTTACTAATTTACAGAATATATGTGCGTTTAAAATACTAGCATTACTTAGTATTTAATAGGAAACAGATTTTTAGGTACTAGAATGATATTGCCCAAATAATTAGCACAAATCGAGCGCTCATGTTGTAGTTTATCATTTGTTCATAATTACTACCAACATTAACTACCTGAAAATCCAGTTCTAAGGAATTAATAACCTAAGTATTAACTGGATTAAAATCTCAATTGAAACTAAAATGTAGTATAGTTCTACATATTTTCACATATAGCTACTAGACTTACTACGTGGAAAGCCCCAGTAGGATAAAACTTAAAATGAAAAGACAAAATCACGTTTGATTCATATTCTTATGGACCCACATCAATTTCGAGTATTAAATAAAATGACCAAAACCATTGTGAAGACTAAGAATTAAGTTATATCGTCTTACAGGTATAAAGGCATAATTAATATAAAATATTATATCTTACTTCCCTCAAAGCAACAAGAAGGTGTAAAAAAATTGTCAACCTGCCGCCTCTTGCATTTCGTTGCAGCTTATTATTTAGCATTCTTGCTAAATTTTGCGTTGATTCCTTCGAAAATCGAAATATCCGCCTGATGTCATCGTTATATAGTTACAAAGGATTATTCCTGTCTCTCATCACTCTAATCCGAGGATTTAATATCCGTAGAGACAAATTTTCCTTTGATAATCACCCAGCTGATCATCTACCTCTATCTTGTACACATGAAGCGGAGGTTTTAAACCTACCCCAGCCGTGGTCTCTGCTTCAGACCATGGTTTCGAGCCATGGCCTAGAAAAATGAAAAACACCCCTCGTTTTATAAATCCAAACGAGGTTTAAAGCCACGGCCGTGATCTAGACCTCGTTTTAGAAATCGACCCTTAGTATCATTTCCTCTTCCGCTAACAACGCCATATCATCAGCAAATCTTATGCACTTTATTCCTCTTTCTCCTGTTGTCACCCTTCCCATGTTCTGAAAACAGTTCTTCACTAAATCCTCCAAGTAGATTTTGAACAGGATAAGTCAGGGGTCTCCAAAAAGCGTATCGTCATTCGTGCTCTCGATGCTGCCCGCCGAACACAGTGTGCTGTAAGGCTAGAGAAGGGGGAGAGACTCGTACCTCAACACATTGGAAGCGATCAGTGGGGGATCGCGGCAACGATCTGCTTATGGTTACAAATAATAACATCAAAAGAATAAGAAATATCATACATTTGTGTATTATTTTGACATACTATGAAGCTGGAGCCCCGTCTGTTGCTATTGACACAAGCCATTGCAAATTCAACCTCTTCTGTTCTACGGTGCCTTTCAGTGCCTGGAAAAGATCTTCTCCAGTTGTATTTTGTAATTACATCTAGAAGACATTCAGACACAGTAAAATGTTCATTAACTCCTCGAATGAAAATGGCTACGTGAGGTTTGTCATTTCTATCTGTGCTTTCATCCAATGCAAGTGAATAAGCTACAAACTGGTTAATTGTGGTTTCGACTTCAGATTCAATTGCATTTACAATTTTGAAATCCCTTCTCTGAACTGTAATTGGAAACAATTTGATTTTCTTAAACTTTGACTTTGTTCTGGACACAGTATTTTAGTAACGTCCTGTATGCACGATTTTACAAATGATGCTTCTGTAAAGAGTTTCATTGATTTTCAAATATTCCAAGCTAGAACATAGCTAGAAAGAAGCTTTTTTTTTTTGTTTAATACTGAGGACACTTGTGTGATTTGTGTTTGTATTTTCTTGTTTCATATTTATCAAAATATTTGTAGGCCTAAGCATTTCACCTAAAATTAAACGAAAAACTATATGTTTGTCATGCGGAACTGCGTGTAAACGTATTGTAATATACTGATTATTATGTGTAACCAACAGTTATACAGATAGTCCCAAAATAATTATTTTCACATGTCCAACACGCCTGTAATTGTATGATATTCTTTGTGAAGAGTCGAGTAGTGTCGTCGCATATTGAATTACAACACACCCTTAAGAATTTTCGAACAAATTAAGCATTTCACATTCTCCCCACTAACACAAAAAAATGTCTCTTCCTATTCAACCTTGAATGTACTACGTCCATGATTAGAATACATTATGAAACGGTGGAACACTACGATCAACACAATGATAATGGCAGTCCGCCACTGCTCTTCGTTTGCGCATAAACATTGAGTACAGTACAGGTGGGGATGGGTGAGGCGGAGCGCGCTTATTACGTACTGGCTTCGGTTCCGTTCAGGGGCTTACTCGCGAGTACGCTTTTGGAGACGTCTGGGATAAGTGATAAAAAGCATCCTTGTCGTACTCCTTTCGCTACTGCACTTCTCTCTTACATTTTTTCTCCTATCCTGACTTTGATTCGTTGTTTCATTATAGATATTAATGAATAGCTCTTCTCTTTTCAATCCATACCAATTTTCTTTAAGTTTATTTATACACGACTTTCAAATAAGGTTTCAGATAAACAAACTACAAACGGTAATACCATTCACTACACGACAAAGGAAGTGAATTGTTGAGAAATGCATTCACGTATGATAAGATTATGTGCAATCTTAGTTTCGTATTTGGCTATCGACGAATTCCTTATTTGTTCTCACTGCGTTACAAACGGACTGTACGCCGAAGCCGTATGAATTGCCGTAACGTATGCAGGATATAGGTTTGTGTGTTGTCATGGAAGTTCCACTTCAGATAAAAATTAAATAGCTACGTATTTTTTTCGTATTCGTTTCCACAAAGCCTAATATAACGGAAACCGTTGTTCAGGTAACAATATTCCTTTTTTTGTCGTATTCATAATTGTCTCTCAGAGGGTATGATTCAATGTGGAAAGCAAATGACAAAATCTAACGGATTTTCCCTTCACCGTAACTTCCAGAAGCAGCATAGTAGCTGCGGTTATTGGTTAAAATTTCATTAAAGGCAATATGGGGACACGGATGCAAAACTGTGCACAATTGTGGCAATACGTCACAAACCGGAACACGCTAACTCATCCCTTCCCTACAACCCTCGCGTCATTGTAGGATATGGGGAGAAGAAATATGTATTCATTGTGCATGCCAAACGTCACATATACGTCATTGAATGCTCCGGCCTTGTGGACGGAGGAACAAACCCTTTTCTCCATACTTCCATCCCTCTCTTCCCCAGTTTTGCATCCTTGATCTTGACAATGTTTAATTATGTCTTACATAAAGAACTCTTTTTCAAAAACTGTACAAGCTAGCCCAGTGATGCAGAATTGCGCTCCAGTTTTAGCATACGACACGAGCTGGACTACGTCATTCATCCCTTCCCCCAAGGCCACTCGTCATCCACATGACAAGGTACAGAAGATTTGTATTCACTGTCTAGAGGTGGAATTCGAAGCAATATCGGTCCGAAAGTACTAGTTTAAAGAGGAATGGCGAAAATGAATACTTATCTATTCAAAATAATCACAAAGCACGTTGTCTCATTTGTGAACAGTTTATTGTTATAGTTATTATGGTTGGAAATACTTTCGTCATTTTTTCCGTGAGCACGAATTTGTTGCAATCCGCCACATGGTTGTAAACGAGTCACGGAGAAGTCATTCAACGCCGGTGGACTGTGGAAGGGGAACCAATGCTTTCCCCATGCTTCCACCCCTATCTCTGTGAGTTCTGCACCCTTGAGTTAGCTGTTTTTTTTTTTTTTTTTTTTTTACAGTTCATGTAAAACTAGTAACTTTTTCCCTCGTTCGAATATTTTCTCGGCGATTTTCTGTGTATTACCTTCTACAGGGACATCACTTTATTTTTACCAACATTTTTAACATTAACCTGGCTACACTCGGAAACACTGTTGCCCCCTTCCATTACAGGAGTTTGATGTTACTAGTGCAATATGTAAACACATCATTTTACTACATAGGAGGAGATAAAAGTAGTGTATCCATTTATGTTGTAGGGAAATACGGTATTACGATTTTCAGTTTGATCATCACTTTTACGGAATTTATAAAAATACAGTAGAGTAGTAACATTTTTTTTCAAAAACTCAACTTTTCAGGCGGCTATGTTCGTTATGTAATGTCTACTTTATTTAGCATATTAATTATTGATGTTGTAATACAATATAGAGAGTGCATTTAAATTGAGGGGGTCATAAGTAAAGGGCTGTAAGTGCACTTAAGTTACTTTTGAGAAAATGGGGTTTAAATATTTAAGCTTTCGTAAAATCGGTGAAATTTTTAATTTAAATTTTAATGTGTGATGCGATTAAAATATCCCTTTGCCACTAAAATTTTAGATACTTTTGCTTACACTGGATGCACTTAACTCATGTTATTACAAATGTCAATAGCATTCCTTTGCTTCTAGCCACCTCAATTCAAAAAAAGCAAATCTGAATTTTTAAACAAGTTGCTGAAAATGGTTGCCGTTCATTACAATGCAGGCTTCAATTCAGTACGCATATTATTAAAAACATTTTGAAGCATATTCTCTGAAATTGAATTTATCGTTTCTTGAATATAATTTTTTAGTACGATATTATTAATATAGGTTCTTTCTTCTATAGAAAACGCAATCATATTTCTGAAACACACTATACACTGCAGTGTTTACTTCACTGCTTGAAGACTTCGAATGCAACAGCGACCGTAAGTTTGTGTGTCTGACGGGAGCAAGGACATTAGTGAAGGGGTGAGAGTGAAGTACATTCAGAAATTCAGGTAGAATAAAAATGCAAGTAAAAATAAAATGATGTCCCTGTATAATATTCCTAAAATTTAACAGATTTCAAAAACATTGTGACAGTATGTCATCACTAGGGGGCGGATGTTGATGACCTAGAAATCTACTTCAAATGATCATTAAAATGTCCTTAAATTAATGAAAAATGACATGAAATTAAAAGAAAATGACGTTTAAATATTATTCAAAATACTCGTACCACAATTTCTTAAAAATTAGTCACCTTGTTTCAATGACTGCCCTGCAAATCTAGGAGAGAGGAGACAACTTCCTGGAATTTGGCTAAGATAAAGGAAAAGGGCATGCAAAAATAATGGTTTTAAGGGAAAACTATAGACTTTAATAAGAGTTTGCAATGTGTTTCAATCGGTGGTGGTCCATGTGCCTTCATTCTCCGTTTCCTCCTCCTTCCGTTCTTCACTTTTGTTACCAGATCTTCCAGATGGGGAGTGTGAATGACAAAACGAATTGTGGGTGCAGCTTGCATTCTTGTAATCATTGTGTTAAAAAAACTGTTCCTTCCATGAGGACACAACGTCCTGTCCAGGACACGGTGAAAGTTTCTCCCCTTCCAAACAAACAAATTCTAAAGACACCCTCGTACCGACAAAAGAATAGTATCGGTCAAAGCCCTCACTTAAACTAAGCTGTTGTCAGGCATTTTATATTACTTCCGTTGTGTGAAGTGAAGCCTTCTGTGAAATGAGGAATGGTTTTTAGAGTTTGCTTTAAACTATAAAACTCAAACTTCACTGTTATTCACTTATTCAGTAGGTAATTACTACTGACTTATTTGCTTAGAGAAAGATTTAACAGACCTATCGGTAAAGAAGAAAGTAAAATGCTTTCCAAATGATCTTAAAGTTCTTCAAAGTATTAAAAATTACTAAAAAACGTGCCGAAAAAAATATAAAAATGACCTATTAGTTCAAAAACGTCGAAAAATGCAAAAAATGCAATATAAGAAATTAATTTTTTACGTTGATATTAACATAGAAAGGATTTCTATATTAATAGGCATCTTCCTAACGTGAAAAATAAGAAGACTTTTCATCAACATCCGCCCTCTAGTCATCACCATCATCATCGTGACCAAACAGGCTTTAGATATGGTCTGTTGCTGACTCAATCTATTGTTCAGCCGTTCGTCCTATAGGCTATATTGTACCTTCTGGCACGAAGAATATAGTGCAAGATTAGTCTTCGGATTCTTGTTCGATTCATTCTATTAATGTGGTTCTACCAGTTTTCTCTCTGCATTTTTAGGTCTGTAAGAATGGATTCCATATTCAGTTGTTCTAGAATGTCTTCATTTTTTTTATGATTGCATCGGTATAATCCGCAGTTCTTCTCATCAAGGACATTTCTGCCGCTGTGATTCCCGATGCACCTCGTGCTCTGATGGTCCATGCTTCACATATGACAATATATGACTGCTAGAGTTATGCACAGTATATCTTCTGTCTGGTCTCTTTCTGTACTAAATTTGGTTTTAAGACTGAATTTATAGTGCCTATGATATTTAAAAATTTGAAATTTTGTTTGATAGACCTATATCCATATCATCAAATAAAGATATGGACTATCCAAGATAATTGAAACGATTAACTCTTTCCAATATTGTGTCATGGAGATCTATTTTGTTAGAAATAGGTTCTTTTCCTCGAAAGGCTAGTATTTTTTTTTCTGTTGATATTTCCATGTCATGTTTTTTTTTTGCAATTTTATTTAAATTATACAGGGTGTTTCCGGGCTAGTGTTACAAACTTTCGGGGATGATGGGGAAGGGCACATGTATCAATTTGAGATAAGGAACCCTGGTCCGGAAATGACTGAGTCGAAAGTTATAAGCAAAAATAGTTGTGTGGAAATGAAATAAGTTTATTCCTCTGTACACCTTATTTATGTGTGTTTTATCTGTACATCTTACACATACTGTATTCATCTGACGTTGTTTACGTTGTCTACTTACAGAATTCCATTCAGTGCTCTGTCTGAGGGATGGGACAGGAAACTACACTAAAGAAATGCAGATAGCATAATGTGTAACGGACATGGTTGGTCCTGATATGCACGTCTGTAGACAGCAGTGTATGTGTACAAGTTGCAGTGTCCAGTCGATCAGTCCTAGTGAAATGGAGGAGTACACGAGAGCGGAATAAGCAGAGCTGATTTTCGAATACGGATGAGCCAATGGGAACAGTAGACAAGCTCACCACAGATTGTATCGGGGCAAGTACCCACGTAGGAGACATCCGGCCCATACCATCTTTCCACGACTGTTCCAAAGATTAAGGGAAGGAGGATACGTGGTGCCAAATTACAATTCCATTTGCACACAATTATTTTTGCTTATAACTTTCGACTCAGTCATTTCCGGACCAGGGTTCCTTATCTCAAATTGATACATGTGCCCTTCCCCATCATCGCTGAAAGTTTGTAACACCAAGACAAAACAACCTGTATAATGATAGGCCTATTTGTAAGTTATCTTCAGATCTAATTTCAATCTGCAATTACCCAATATATGTAAAACATCAAAATAAACCATTCCTGAAAATTTCTGCTTTCTGGTTTGAACAGAAGATGAGAAAAAGTTATTTTTGTATGGAAAAACTAAAACTTACGGAAAGGAAGCGATAAAATAAGACCTAGAGGCCTACATTAAGGTTACCAGACGTCCCCGCTTCCCGGGGCAGTCGCCGAATTTTGCTTTTTGTCCCGGACAAAAGTCGTTCCCGGATTTGATAATTTACCCCCCGAATATCGCCGAAATTTTAGTGTTGATTGTTACAATTTTATGAAAATGCTGTTGAATTCACAAGATAAGATATCTATGGAATGTATATTGCTGATATCTCCTCTAGAAAGAGAAACATTTCAGAGACTGTCCATTATTTTCGTTCAAATGTAGATGAACTTGATCAGATGATGCTGATATATTTGATAAGATTTATTGCTTGATTAAATATGTGACTTCAGTGAAAATAATAAAGTGGAATGAAGAAAATGCTGCTCTTTTCTCAAAAAGGAGTAGCATTTTTTTATTTTTCTCTAAGAAAGTGATTCCCTATACACAAGTCCAGCAGTTGATTGAACTATCCATGTGTCTTTCTGAAAGCTTTCAGCGGAGGGAGTTTATTTTTTCTTCAATGAACATGATGTGGACATCCCAAAAATCTAGAATGAGTTTAGAAACTGTTCGAGCCATGCTTGTTATCTTAACTAACTTCAATATGACTTGTCAGACGTGCTTAAAAGAATTCATTGTGAAAATACCAGTACCGGTAGTTTAAATATCAGTTAAGTAGAATGAATATTTTAGAGTGTGAATGCGATATAAGTGAATAGTAACAGAAATGTCAAAAGTAGTATTTTCATATGTTAACATGATGTCCACCTGTGGAGTACCGGGTAGCGCGTCTGGCCGCGAAACTAGGTGGCCCGGGTTCGATTCCCGGTTGGGGCATGTTACCTGGTTGAGGTTTGTTCCGGAGTTTTCCCTCAACCCAATATGAACAAATGCTGGGTAACTTTCGGTGCCGGACTCAGGACTCATTTCACCGGTATTATCACCTTCATCTCATTCAGACGCTAAATAACCTAAGATGTTGATAAAGCGTCGTAAAATAACCTACTAAAAAAGTCATGTGAGATGTATAATTCTGAAGAGGAAAAATCAAGTAATAAATTGAAAACATAAAAAAATTATTTATAGCCAATTAATTGGGTAATAATGTTTATAATAGAACAAACTTTGAATGAGAAAAAAAAAGACTTGCATTACTTATTGAACCGCCTAGTAGTAGACGTCACGGGACTGACAGAAACGTTGCGATTTGATTTGTCGCATGTTTACTTCCACTTTTTACATAACTTCTCTTGGCTTGCAAGTCCTGCGTACCTATTAGATATTTTTATTTTGTTAAATTCTAATCTTCAGGGTTCAAATTTATCTGTATTCACCATTTAGGATGGAACTTATGCAACGATAAAGAAATTCAACTTGTCATCTCGCTGAGTTATCAATCGAGAATTAAATTCGTTTTCCATTCTCAATGATTTTTCTAGCGACACATGATGATGAGCTCTCGTATGATATCTTTCGAGGTAAACAGAAATTCTCGATTGGCATTTGGGAATATTATCCTTTCTGCAATTAAAAAAATTACAATTGTGTGAAAAATCCCTTCTTGATAACAAATAACCATTTGTATACGTTTAAAAAAAGAAGAGCGGCTGTTAGAATTATTAGAATTATCTTCTGATTCGAGGTTAAAAATTGCGTTTCCTACAATGTTCCTGTTACACCCACATATCCTGATCTTTCCCGAATTGTAATACAACACAATCCCATTTTTAATCAGCATACTTGTATGAGATTATTATTTTCTGCTCTGATCTTATTGAAGAACAAATACAGAAGTGAATTGAATGTTGAGGTAGACTTGTGACTGACTTAAGAGGGTCCACAATTGTGTTAGATTTCGCACAGCAACATCCACCATCTCAATGATAACCTTGTGTTAATTACAAAAAACTGGTTTCTCACAGCAAAGACAAGATACAACATAAAATACCTTTATTTACATATTTTCAGATCATATTCAAAAGCTAAAACTGAAATTTAATACAACTGTCAATTTATTAGGAACGTTTAATTCACTTACTTACTTACTTACTTACTTACTTACTGGCTGGCTTTTAAGAAACCCGGAGGTTCATTGCCGCCCTCACATAAGACCGCCATCGGTCCCTATCCTGAGCAAGATTAATTCAGTCTCTATCATCATATCCCACCTCCCTCAGATCCATTTTAATATTATCTTCCCACCTACGGCTTGGCCTCCCCAAAGGTCTTTTTTTCCTCCGGCCTCCCAACTAACACTCTATACGCATTTCTGGATTCGCCCATACGTGCTACATGCCCTGCCTATCTCAAATATCTGGATTTAATGTTCCTAATTATGTCAGGTGAAGAATACAATGCGTGCAGCTCTGTGTTGTGTAACTTTCTCCATTCTCCTGTAACTTCATCCCTCATAGCCCCAAATATTTTCCTAAGCACCTTATTCTCAAACATCCTTAACCTATGTTCCTCTCTCAAAGTGAGAGTCCAAGTTTCACAACCATAAAGGACAACCGGTAATATAACTGTTTTATAAATTCTAACTTTCAGATTTATTGACAGCAGACTAGAAGACAAAAGCTTCTCAACCGAATAAAAACACGCATTTCCCATATTTATTCTGTGTTTAATTTCCTCCCGAGTATCATTTATATTTGTTAATGTTGCTCCCAGGTATTTGAATTTTTCCACCTCTTCAAAGGATAAATTTCCAATTTTTATAGTTCCATTTCGTACAATATTCTCGTCACGAGACATTATCATATACCCAGAGAATCAGTCCCATTCCGAGGCTTATTTAGAGGTTTCGTAACAAGCTGTTTTTTACGGTGATGCGTTGGTAGACCTTCGCCCAACCCCCAAGCTGGAGGACCACCCCTCATCGGCTGTCCGCGACTGCTTATTCAATATATTTACAGCTACAGTTTTATTCACTACAGTTGGTAAATATCTGAAGAGTAAAACTTGTTTACCAGCCCAAATTATACTAAACTGTATTTTGGAGGTACGCCAAAATGAAATATGAGCTTCAAATGGTTAGTGACATTCAAAAAGTTGGGAACATATGTAAAAAATGCTACTCATGCACGTAGTCCGCAAGAGATGAGATAAGCTTTCATTTTCGTCGCGGGCATATAATAAGGGTATCACGGAACAAAATACCGTTTGAGCCAAAATCAAGGACGAACCAAAATACAATGGATTCCTCTACCACTTCAACGACGAGAAGAATGTGTTTTAAATAATCTGAAGTTCACTATCACGAATTATTCTGCATTGTTCAACTCATCACAAGTTTCGTAAGAGTGTAGATAAGAAATATAATGCTACACACTTTACTTTAAAAATCCTTTGTAATTACATTATCACCTAACACACATTATGATATCAAATAAATGTCAGATGTATGTTAATTAACTAAAAGGTTTAATGATGTTTCAACAGGAATAAAGTGCGCTCTTATCTTTGGAGTGGTAGACAATAGGCCTATTCGATAAAAGAATTTCCAGTCACAACAACTCCTAAATAACTAAGGTTCAATACAGTCTGACATACAAGACTTACGGGAAAGCGTGTGAAAAAATAAAACTCGTTGAAAAGAAGTAACGGCGGATTTGAAGAATCCCTAAGATTACATGTAATGTCTATGTAGGAATTAGGGTAATAGAATTAGGATAAATAAATACAATTTGCTGTAATATTTAATAAGTGTGTCTAATGATCAGAACTAAATAAGCTATAAATAACACTTAATCGTATAATAATAATAATAATAATAATAATAATAATAATAATAATAATAATAATAATAATAGATGGGTTTAAGCAACGCGGAGGTTCATTGCCGCCCTCAAAAAAGCCCCCCCCACCATCGGTTCCTATCCTGAGCAAGATTAATCTAGTCCTACCATTATATCCCACCTCCCTCAAATCCCATCTACGTCTCGGCCTCCCCAAAGATCTTTCCCCTTAGGTCTACCAACTAACACTCTATATGCATTTCTGAATTCGCCCATACGTGCTACATGCCCTGCCCATCTCAAACGTCTGGATTTAATGTTCCTAATTATGTCAGATGAAGAATACAATGCGTGCAGTTCTGTGTTGTGTAACTTTCTTCATATTCCCATAACTTCATTCCTCTTAGCCCCAAATATTTTTCTAAGCACCTTATTCTCGAACACCCTAAACCTCTGTTCCTCTCTCAAAGTGAGAGTCCAAGTTTCACAACCATACAGAACAATTGGTAATATTTATTTTATATTGGCGTAATATAACTGTTTTATAAATTCTAACTTTCAGCTTTTTCGAGAGCAGACTGGAGGATAAAAGCTTCTCAACCGAATAATAATAACCATTTCCCATATTTATTCTGCGTTTAATTTCCTCTGAAGTGTCATTTATATTTGTTACTGTTGCTCCAAGATAATTGAACTTTTCCATCTTTTCAAATGATAAATTTCCAATTTTTATATATTTCTATTTCGTACTATGTTCTGGTCACGAGACATAATGTTCTGGTCCATGTTACAGTACAACCTAATAATATTTTTAAATACAATATCGTGACCGTGAAAATGCCATTCCTACACTATCATCAAGAATAAGCTGATATAGTGTTCTTGTGTGGATTGTGTAATTTAATATTGCAGTTGGTGCGCAGGAATATAAAAAACGATTTTCAGACAGCGCATAGGCGTCCAATTCGAGAGCCATTTACACGTACTACACATAGAAATTTAGCCGAAGGCAGAAATGTTCCCAGTTCTCATGTATAGATTATTCGTTGCCTCGTGAAAGCAAATGGATATGTGCCCCGTAGCTAATAGTAAAGAACCTTATGATTAGGGGGCGGATGTTGATGATCTAAAAATCTACTTAAAATGATCATTAAAATGCCCTTAAACTAATGGAGAAGTGATATAAAATTGAAAGAAAATTACATTTAAATATTATTCACCGTACTCGCACCACAACTTCTTAAGAATTAGTCACCTTATTTCAATGACTGCCCTGCAAATCTCGCAGAGAGGAGGCAACTTCCTGGAATTTGGCTAAGATAAAGGAAAAGAACATGCAACAAAATGAAGGTTTTAAGGGAAAACTATAGATTTTAATGAGTATTTACAATGTGTTTCATTCAGGGATGGTCCATGTCAGTGCTTTTATTCTCCACCTCTCCTCCTTCCGCGCTTCACTTTTGTTACCAGATCTTGCAGATGAGGGAGTGTGAATGACAAAACAAATTGTGGGCGTAGCGTGCATTCTTGTTACCTTTGTGTTAAAAATACTGTCTACTACAGTAGACATCCCTTCCGAACCATGTTGAGGACACAACGTCCTGTCCAGGACATGGTGAAAGTTTCCCCCCTTCCAAATATAAATTCTTAAGACATCCTCGTGCCGACAAAGGAACAGTAGCGGTCAAAGTCCTCACTTAAACTAAGCTGCTGTCAAGCATTTTATATTACTTCCGTTGTGTCAAATGAAGCCTTCAGTAGAATGAGGGATGGACTTTAAGAGTCTGTTCCAAACTATAAAACTCAAACTTCACTGTTATTCACTTATTCAGTAGGTAATTACTACTAACCTATTTGGTTAGAAAATGATTTAACAGACCTATAGGTAAAGAAAAATGTAAAATGCATTCCAAATGATCTAAAAGTTCTTCAAAGTATTAAAAATAACCAAAAAATGCCGAAAAATGTAAAAATGACCTGTTAGTTCAAAAACGTCAAAACTGCAAAAAATGCAATACAAGAAATTCCTTTTTCACGTTGATATAAACATAGAAAGGATTTCTATATTAATAGGCATCGTCCTAATGTGAAAAATAAGAAGACGACTTTTATCAACATCCGCCCCCTACTTATGATAAGGATAAGTGAGCTAGCAAGTAAACTACGACTGGCAAGAGACCTTAAATTAAATTCAGCAAGTAAACCTCTGTACGAAATTTCGTTATTCGAGAGTGAATAATGGTATTTTTAGTGTTCATCCACAGAAGACGTGATGTTATGCGTCTGGTGGGATAAAGAAGGCGTCGTGTACTACGAATTGCTTCCCAGGAATGTAACCATAACTGCTGACATTTATTGCCAACAACTGAGACGCCTTGCGGCCGCAATTGAAGAAAAATGACCGGGAAGACCGCAACAAGTGATTCCACATCCTCCATATTCTCCCGATCTTGCGCCCTCAGATTACGATCTTTTCCGTTCTCTATCCAACAATCTTCAAGGGAACTCCTTTCATAACGAAGACGCTTTACGAACTTGGCTTAACGATTTATTTAACTCCAAACCAGCAGATTTCTTCAGGTGACGAATCGAAAAACTATCTCAGTGTTGGCAGAGAGTCATAGACAACGCAGGAGATTGATAGTACTGATTAATTTCTGTTTTATATTCATTTCAAAACTCCCAAATAAAATCTTTTGTCACGGCGAAGAAATGCTACGAACTTTTGTGTCAACCAAATATATATATATTTGCAATATAATAATACTCGTACCTTACTTAGCGAGAAAATAAAAACTACCCGTCTCTTCCAATGGCATCTGGATACGCCACTATTAGTGTCGCTCTCAAATATTCCGAATCGTTTTTGGTGACATCAGCGTATAGGTAATTAAGTATGGACACTTCGCGTCGGTACCTTTGATGTAGCCGGACTGATTTCAATGACGTTCAAGCCAGCTAGAGCGTGAGATTCTGCTTTCTCCCTAGAGTTGGCGCTGACATCGACACAGCGGAAATAGAACACCTATAAATTAATACATCTAGGTACATTATGTAGTCCACACCTGTGGAGTAACGGTCAGCGCGTCTGGCCACGAAACCAGGTGCCCGGGTTCGAATCCCGGTCGGTGCAAGTTACCTGGTTGAGGTTTTTTCCGGGGTTTTCCCTCAACACAATATGAGCAAATGCTGAATAACTTTCGGTGTTGGACCCCGGACTCATTTCACCGGCATTATCACCTTCCTATCATTCAGACGCTAAATAACCTGAGATGTTGATAAAGCGTCGTAAAATAATCCAATAAAATAAAAATACATTATGTACTCAAATAAAACAAATTGGATCCTTAAAATAATAAATCCGTCATTAACTGTAATGTCTAGACTCTAGAGTTCCTTTATAATGAGAGTTGAGACGTTGACACCAACAACAATTAAAATATGTAATGATCTGAAAAAATGGAAAAACAAAACTCCTATGAGAAGTAAAACCATATACCTATATTATATTCTATACAAATGAGTAGTTTAATATCAAAGACGGACATCTGTCGTCTCCATAGTTTTGATCTAGAGGCAATTTTTTAATTCACAGTGCTCTTTGTAATATTTAACACAATTTATTTTATAAATGTAGTGTTAGAGTTTGCATATGGTTTCACTATAACTGGAAAGAGGATGAAAAATTGTATAAAAAACCACAGCTATCTAAATTTAGATTGAGGTCTGATGTCCGTCTTTGATATTAAGCTACTCAAATATTAAACGAATTCGATACTTCATTTCATAATGTATTATATCATTTTGTAATATAACTTATTATATCTGAAATATAAATATAAATATAAATATAAATATATATAAATATATATATATATATATATATATATATATATATATATATAATAACTAGTTTGCCACTGAGAAATAAGGAAAAGCTGTTAACTTGAATTTATTTGAAGCAAAGCGTTACTGGATTATGCAATAAGGTAGGCGATGTTTGGATCCTGTGTCTCAATTCTATACTCAGTTATTATCTTAGCGTATGTTCGATTACACTAACCTCTAGCGCTTGAAAGTGGAACTAAACGCCGGCGCACAGAGAAACAAAACACAGGAAAATTCGCTCAGCGTCCATTCTTTATAATCCCTATTCGCTGGTGACATCCTCTCGCAAGTTAACATTCCATTGTCACAACGTAACCGCAACGAAACAAATGGCATGCACGAGATGCTTTCTGAACGTGACACTGACAGGAACAAAATTGCTAAACCGTACCGTCTTTGTTTGTTGAGTTTCGAGGTGGCTGCGATTTTTGCTTACATAACACATCTACGTGACAGCACAATGAAAAATCTCCATTTATTAGTGTGGATAATGAGGGCTGTTAAGGCAGAGGTCATAAAGGAGACAAATAATGCAGTAATATCGTACGAACACAGATTAGGCAGAGCGATCGCATGTACAGGGACATCACTTTATTTTTACTAACATTTCCAATATTAACCTGGCTATATCTTTGGAGTAAGGGAAAAACTGTTTGTACCCCCTTCCAGGACTGGAGTTCGATGACACTGGCGTAAAATACAACAAATAACTTTGCTAGGTTTAGGAGGGAAGAAAAGCAGTTCATCCATTTACGTAAACTAGGAAATATCGCGTTTTTCAGTTTGATAATTTTCATTATAGATTTTTGTTTAATCAAAATACAGTACTGTATTTTAATAAGAGAAAGGTGCGCTCGAAGGAGCATTAAAGTTTGGCACACTGCACTGTTTATATTTTGTCTTTGATGAGGTCAGTTAGCGATCCTATTCTATTTCTGCACTCTGAGAAGTGATAGAGTTCACACTTTTTTACACAGAATTTACACACGCCTTTCTCATCAGGTTGGTGGAATCTTGAGTTTTGACACATTTTGTGGTGGTATCCGTGTAGTGCGAGTCCAACGATGGCATATCTTTGCGGTTGGTTCGGTTTGGTCCAATCTCTGTATATCATGGTATCTGTGCAGAAGAAATTACTATCAACTCCTCTCTGCTTTGTCGTCCTTCGTGCGATAACTTCGTTGTAGGATTCGTTGGATGGTAAGGCCATTATCATCCTTAGATCCTCTATAAAGAAGGTTTCTCTAGCAAGTAAGTACATATATCTGTTCGGTGCGAATTTTCCTGCTCCAAGTGATCTCTTCAGAAATCTGGCCTTGACTTTTTCGATTATTTCCATATCGCTGATTGATAACTGTACTGTATTGACAATAAGTGTGTTTACTCACGAATTGAGCTATCCATTCGGACGTACAGTATATATTATACTATCTACAGCACATTAGCGTACAATATAGAGAATGAAGTTAAATTAAAAAATAATCATAATATGGATATTTAAACACATTTATGAAAATAGTGGCCGTTCATTTCGATACAGGCTTCAGTTCTTTTGTGCATATTATCGCACTATAGACTATTGCACCTAGTTCCAATTAGCAGTTTCGTCCTTCGTACTAGTAACTCATGTTGAAATAATTCTGTACCTACTCTATAAAAGAGTACCTTACGTACTGTAAATTCAATCTTCACTTCTGCCCGATCCGAAAAAATAAAATTACTCAGACATGTTATCTACTGTTCGTCCAAGTAGTTATGTAGGAGGGTCGTAGAAAGGGGGGAAATCACGTGGCAGTTAATTACTTAACGAGGCCCTTTCATTTAAGTTATTTTAAACAGTTGTATAATATTACGTACACATCCAATTCCTAACAGAAATTGTTTTCAGAAAAAGAGCTGAGACAGCCCAGTCACTAGTCTTTACAGACGAGCGAGCAGAAGCGGGTGGGGGAAACCGGGATGCGACGTAGGCAAACGGACGACAATTCCTGTACGAAAATATGATTCAATATTGCAAGCTCTTTCGTCACTGGAAAACGCGAACATATTTCTGAAACGTACTATACTCACTAACTCAGTACTGCTTACTATGATCGCATACGCGGGCTTGGTTCTGTGTGGAGAATGGTTAGAAGTTTACTAGTAGAGAGAGTGGGAGTAAAGTACATTAAAAAATTCAGGTAGAAGAAAAAGTGAAGTAAAAATAAAATGATGTCCCTGTAGAAGTACCTCTAAGTAAAATATTTCTTCCTTTCTTCCTTTGTAAGTTTAGGGTTGCCAGACGCCAAGAGAAATCAGGTGGTCCCGATTTTTGGGTTTCAGAAATATAAACAAAATCCGTTAAAATATCTTTTAGAAGGAGATTAATAAACATGAATCGCAAATTAACCACAGAACAACTTGTTTTGTGCTACAACGTTGATGGAAGCACAGTAAGAACACATTATGTATCGAGAAACAGAGCCTCCATTTTGAAGAAAATCTGTAAAGGAATGTGTAGTCAAATGTAAATTGAATGTAATTAAACTTAAGTAAGTGTTTGGGGAAAGCGACTTTTAACCCACTCTGTATGGAAACCTAAGTTTTTAACCATTCAGTACTACGGTTAAAAACTTAGGTTTCCATTTCGACTCGAATCTCAGCTGGAATGCACAGGTAAAATAAGTCTGTAAGAAAACTTTCTCGATCTTGCATTCACTGAAAAGACTGAAAAATTTCTTTCCTTCTAAACTGAAACAGATCTTGATACAGACCCTGGTGATGCCTTACTTTGACTATTGCGACGTTTTGTATAGTGATCTTAGTGTTGAATCGTCATTGAGGCTTCAGCGTGTTCATAATGCTTGTGTTCGTTTCATTTTTAACAGCCGTCGCTATGATCATGTCTCCGAGTATTTCCTTCAATTATCTTGGCTTCGTTTACGGGAGAGACGTTCAGTTCATTCACTCTGTTTGCTGTATCAGATTTTAAATAATTCCACACCTATTTACCTAGTTCCTCGCTTCACACTTTTAGCATCCCACCACAACCGTGATACACGTTCACAGCATAACCATGTTCTATCAATTCCATTCCATCAAACATCTCTCTACTCTGCTTCCTTCACAATACACACAGCTCGTTCCTGGAATTCCTTGTCACAGGAAATCAGGAGCAGTCGGAGTCTAAAATCTTTTAAGCGCACTCTACTTAGAAATGTTTTTAATGAACAGAACTAGACTCTTGCGGAAGTTTCTAAATGGTCTTAAATGACCAAGTTGTTATTTTTTTCTCCTCTCTCTCTTCTTCTTTTTTTTTCTCTTTTCTTTTTTTTTATTATCGTGATATATTTCTTAATCATTTGTGTTTGTATGCCATTTAGTACGAATTTGCTAATCAACATTTTATGTCTTGTAACTCACATGTATTCTCCTATTAGTATATTAACTGTATAATATATCTCAAGTGAATTAATAGTCGTATTTATCTCGGGCATTTTAGGTCTTATAAATTTTGTGTGTGTGTGTGTGTGTGTGTGTGTGTGTGTGTGTGTGAGTGTGAGTGTGTATATTCCCCTTTATGTTATGTAACTGATTTTTATTAGACTATGTGTAATTTTCTACTTTATTTTATATATTACATAACCGATCTTGACTATTTGTAATTTTATATTAGGTAACTGATCTTTTCTATTGTAATTTTATACTATATTTTATGTAATTTCTAAGGTATTTTCTTTTGTGTTGTTTTGTAATCAGATTTTGTATTTCATGTATATTATTGAAACCTGGTTGAGTGGAAGAGAAGGCCTCATGACCTTAACTCTGCCAGGCAAAATAAAACTGCTACTGCTACTGCTACTGCTACTACTACTACTACTACTACTACTACTACTACTACTACTACTACTACTACCATAAAGTCCAATCCTTGTGAGAGTTAATGGAAGACGGAATCAATAGAAGATTACAAGGGCCGTGACATCGGTATATTTGTACCTAGTATTAGTCTGAAATCGACTGAAGGTGAACACACACGACGTTTCAAGTACAGGCAGCGGAAGCGAATTTGACTCACCCCTAAGCAAGCACGTTCCGTGTTTTGTATACGATTATTACGTATTATAAAATCAAGACAGTACAATTATTGTATATAAGGGTTAATATCGGAAAGGTCTAAAATACTGATGAGCTTGAGAATAA
This sequence comes from Periplaneta americana, assembly GCF_040183065.1. Lineage (NCBI taxonomy): Eukaryota > Metazoa > Arthropoda > Insecta > Blattodea > Blattidae > Periplaneta > Periplaneta americana. The sequence continues at coordinate 43,881,734 of NC_091131.1, forward strand.
TTGTTGGAAATCACACTCAAATTGTGACAAATGTGGTAAAACTTACGTCTGAAAAGATGTTTTTTCTTTTTTAATATTTAGAGTGTTGCATTACAGTTTTACAATGCAGAAAACGTATATGGCGTACAATTTTGCTTTCCCTATAAATATTTAACTGTTACATTAATTTATTTATCACATCTATTCCGTACCTTACTTTTCCTACATGTTGTTCGCTTAGTTTCGGTTCCTGCTGCAATAAACAACATTCATTTTCAAAGTTTCAAATGAAAATGACCGCGAGTGTCGGATAGTGTAACCAGCGTACAGATAATTATACAGTATGGACACTTCGCGTCGGTACCTTTGATGTAGCCGGACTGATTTCAATGACCTTCAAACCAGTTTGAGCGTGAGATTCTGCTTTCTCCCTGGAGTTGGCACTGACATCATACCAGCTAGCAGTCGACACAGAGGAAATATAACACATATAATTAATACATCTAGGTACATTATGTACTTAAAATAAATTGGACCCATGAAATAATAAATCCGTCATTAAGTGTAACGTCTAGACTCTAGTTCCTTTATAATGAGAGTTGAGACGTTGACGCCAAAACAATTAAAATATGTAATGATTTGACAGCACTGAAAATGGAAAAACAAACCTTTTATGAGAAGTAAAACCATATACCTATATTATATTGTATACAAATATTAAAAGAATTTGATACATCATTTTATATCTATTATATTATTTTATAATATAATTTATTATATCTAAAATATAAAACATTATTATTACAACTAGTTTGTCACTGAGAAATAAGGAAAAGCTGTTAACTTGAATTTATTTGAAGCAAAGCGTTACTGGATTATGCAATAAGGTAAGCGATGTTTGGATCCTGTGTCTCAACTCTACTCTCAATTATTATCTTAGCGTGTGCTCGATTACACTAACCTCTAGCGCTTGAAAGTGGAACTAAACGCCGGCGCACAGAGAAACAAAACACAGGAAAATTCGCTCAGTGTCCATTCTGTATAATCCCTATTCGCTGGTATAACCTTGTATGCGGAAAAACTGCGTTCAACATCGGCTGAAACCGAGGGCGCATGTGTAAAATATTTCCCATCATCAATATTTCATTTCTACATTAAGTTCATAACAATCGCACTTGTCATCAGACAAAACTCTTGCAATTTTGCATAATGAATTGAAACCGCCGTTGTTTTTTTTTGTATTACTGTGTTCTTTTTCGCACACACCTTTTTGCTTATATCATCTTGCTTATTTACTATCGAAATTTGCTCCACCAATTTCGCACCAGTCTTTTCGAGACATTCGATTGTAGAGGAGATAAATCTAAAATAGATCAAATATATTCACACTGTTTTTTTTTTTTTTTTTTAATATTTGGGTCTTCAAGAAGAATTTGGGCATTACTTAAGAAAGCTGCATCTTTTCCGTCAAACACCTGTACGAGTCCTTTTACGCTGGCAAAATTATTGTGCTTTCACAAGCAAGCTTCCAGGCAGATCCCTATCGCATTAAAATGGGAACAGGAGGAAGAGGCACTCCAGGGCACTCATTCTGAACATTGTTACTCGAGCGGGAGCACGGCAAACTGCTTGAGTCTGACTGTACGAGCGAACAGTAAACAGAGACAGTGCATGACGATGCACCGTGCGATATGCTCACGAATCGTCTACAAACTAGTACAAATATACCGATGTCACGGCCCTAAAGATTACATTCGGACACTCTTGCAATCCGTCATAGAACTAGGAAATTACGTCATCTGATACGTTGAGATAAGTAACAGATGAAATGCCTCGTCATTATGAAAGACACCTACAGACGAACCAACTTGGACCAACTTCACTCTGATTAACATTTAACATCAATGCAATAAATTAAAGTGTTTAAGATGTTTTATTCAGCATCCATATAAATGGTTCTATGGCAGCCGTGGCGAAAATGTGATCGTGCGCCAAGTCACTGTGCAACCTGCAACGTCATTGCCTGTTTGGGTCTTTACCGAGGTTTTCCCCAACCATAAGGCAAATGCCGGGTAATCTTTTGGCGAATCCTCGGGCCTCACATCATCTCACTACAGCTCGCCAAAATATTGTTAAAAAATTGTAGAAAATTACAAAATTGTAAAACTATAAAAATTGTAAAATATTGTAAAAATTTGTAAAAATTGTAATTGTAATATTGTAAAATTTTTTACTTGTTCCACATCTTAAAGCTTCATTGCTCATGTAAGATCTATGGAATATAATAAATGAAATGAAATGAAAAATTGCATAGTACCTATGGAGGGAGGCCACCCGAGGAGGAAGTGAAGCAACTGTCTGACTTATTAACGGATTTTCATTTTCCTGGACCTATTTTTGTTTTTCATTATTTTAATGTTTTGTGATGATGGAAAAAATAGACCGATATTTTCTGGAAGTATACGTTTACAGCATTCCTACTATTGAAAAAGGGCAGAGGAAATCGCTATAATTGCGAGTAACGTATGATTCTGGAATGGAATTATGGAAATGCAGTGTGTGTGAAACGTGTTGTACGAAGTATATACAGGGTGGAAGTGAAATAACCCTCCAGATTTTCAGAACGAATAGCTCGCGTTGTATGTAACAAAAATATGTAATACCTAGGGTGATCAGATTCACATCGATAAAAAAGAGGACAAAAAGCTTCAAAAAGGAGGATAGTGTTCGAAAAAAGAGGCCAGAAAATAATATGTACTTAGATTTAGGCTTAGGTCTATATTATATTTTAAATTACGTCAATATCTATTTTATAACAAAATATTTACAGTACAGATTTAGACTTAGCCTATATCATGCTTAAAAATATGTTAAAATATATATTTTATTACAAAATAAGTATGAAAAAGCTTGATAATAATAATTTTATAGTTAGTTACATATGAAAGTCAAGGTAACTGTAATAAATTAAATCATTATTAAAATATATTTATATTTACATTCGGACTTCGATCTCTCGATTTACTAGCTACCTGTGAGCAACGACCATAACAAGGAGGAGTAAAGGGAGTTATGATCGTTGGCAAAGAGTATATTCCGTCGATGCTGATGCTACATACATGCAAATTACTTGAAAACGGCGTCAAATCGGATAATTTAAAAATATCAGACATACAAGTTGGGAAAAGGACATTTTTTATTTTTTTTTTAAATCCGCCCGGATCCCGGACAAAGGTCTAAAAAGAAGGACATGTCTGGACAAAAGAGGACGTCTGTAATACCATATTGGTGGAAAGTTCATAGTTTTCTCAGGAAAATGTTTTTCTCAAATGTTTAACATCCTCTTATTCGATAACCTGTTTAAAGTAGAATCATAATTTTTGTCCATATCGATAGAAAATCTAATAAAGAATCATGGCCTGATAGCCTTAACACCACCAGAATACGTTTATTACTATTATTATTATTATTATTATTACTATTATTATTTATCCTTTGTGGCGTATTTCAACAGCATGGGCGGTTTTCGTGTAAATTTAATTTAAAAAACATTAATTTAAAACCACTGAGAATGATGCGACCAGCTTGCAACATTGTAGCCAGAGAGGAAGGTGGGAAGTAGTTCACCTAGGCAGACACACCTGAGTTCGTAGACCTTTTACATCTGTATTACGAGAAGAAATAGGAGTAGGTTAACGGCGATGTTACCGGACTGCTGAAACTTCGAACTTAATTTTCTAATTAACCGTGCATTTAATCACAAAACGTAATATAGGTTTTCTATTCATTCAAGCGTACTCTAGCGTCCCTTTCAATCTGCAGGATTATTTCACTTCCACTCTGTCTACCTAATATGTGCCGCGTGTATACAGGGTGTTTCCGAGGTGGTGTTATAAACTTTCAGGGATGATGGCGAAGGGCACATGTATCAATTTGAGATCAGAAACCATGGTCCGGAAATGACTGAGTCGAAAGTTATAAGCAAAAATAGTTGTGTGGAAATGAAATTGTAATTTGGCACCACGTGCCCTTCATCCCTTAACTTTTGGAACAGTCGTGGAAAAATGATATGGGCCGGATGTCTCCTACGTGGGTACTTGCCCGATACAATCTGTGAGCTTGTCTACTGTTCCTATTGGCTCATCCGTATTCGAAAATCAGGTCTACTTATTCCGCTCTCGTGTACTCCTCCATTTCACTAGGACTGATCGACTGGACACTGCAACTTGTACACATACACTGCTGTCTACAGACGTGCATATCATGTCCGTTGCACATTACGCTATCTGCATTGCTTTAGTGTAGTTTCCTGTCCCCATCTCTCTGACAGCGCATTGAATGGAATACTGTAAGTAGACAACGTAAACATCGTCAGATGAATACAGTATGTGTAAAATGTATAGATAAATACACATAAATAAGGTGTACAGAGAGATAAAATTATTTCATTTCCACATAACTATTTTTGCTTGTAACTTCGGACTCGGTCATTTCCGGACCAGGGTTCCTTATCTCAAATTGATACATGTACCCTTCGCCATCATCCCTGAAAGTTTGTAACACCATCTCGGAAACACCCTGTATTTGTACAGTTATTCAATTTCTCAGTTTAATTTGATCATGAAATAACGCAGCGTAAATCAGTCGTCAGTTCCTTGGGTGGTGTGCGAGATTATCGAAGATTCAATATTACCAGTTATGGAAATTATTTTAAGTGCTAGAAACACTCAATATAAAAATTCATTATTTTCTCATTTTGGTACCCTCTGCAGCGAGGCGCCTCTATGCCCTGACAGGCTGTGAACAATTCTTGTTAGATTTGGTGAATAATACAAATTATAAATTAAGTGAAATATCTTTCTCTCTGGCACAATAAGAACGCAGTCTATGTGCAATTCGATGAATGAAAGTATAGACCTAAGTTCTTATGTTCGTGCACACTAAAGATCTACTTTATGTCTCTTAAATGACAGCTCAAGCAAATTCACTATAAACAAGTTTTGAAATTTGTTAAGATTTGCAAGTGTTGCGTAAGCGTTCATTATTTCTTCACCTTGTTGTTAGTGATCAGGGTGATTTAGTATGTTTTAAAGTCTTTATTTATGCCACGTTTTTCTATTGAGAGTCGTGTTCATGTTGTCATCGTATATTTGTTGTGTTATATTTCTGTTATTGCTCTACAAATTGTTTTATATTTGTGTTATTGCTTTAAAAAGTATTATTGTTTTGTAACTGTACCTATTGTTTGAATTGTCTTGCATTGCCGTATTATTTTGTATTACATTTGCAGTTTGTTGTATTCTTTGTGGTCTGCTTAGTATTATTTTGTTCTTGTATAAACTGACTATGTTTGATCCATTTTGTATTGTACCAGCAATAGCACGAAGTGTAGTATATTTTCACTCGTAATGCATTAAATATTTAATTCATCATTCACTACATGACAGAAGGACTGAAGTATTTCGAAAGATGAAACACGTGTAATATAAGGAAGTGTCATTTCTTGACACAATTTTCTTTTTAATTTACCTCTTGGAAACTTCTAGATGCAACAGATCTCTAAATATTGTAGCGTTGAAGAGACATACAGCGTATTCCGAATCTCGCCGGACCGTTGGACAACAATGACGTCACGCTGCAGCGAAATAGGAACAAAACTGCTGGAAGGATCGATGGCTGTCATGGCGACTGTATAAGTTGTTGTCTGTGCTACGCTAGTAAAATTTTGCGAAATTTCCGTACTCCCATCTCGTTCAAAGAAAAGAGAGCATAAACAATTTATTTCTTGAACCGGTAGTAATAACTGGTCCGTTGACATGTTCGTTCATAAGCCATTAACATATTGTTTTTACGTTGTGCTCATTACAAACAATACAGCAGAACACACCGCCATGACACAACAGTGCACGATGTCATTCGTCTGCTAATTCCCGCCCTATACAAGAACCAATCAGATTCACTGATGGCGGCTGATGGAGACTGCCACCAGCTCTGCAAGCTGATGGCACCGGTGCGACACCGATGGAGCATCAGTGACTCCATCGGTGAAATTCGGAACAGCGTGATGCCATCAGATTGCTCAACGCTGAGAATCGGAATACGCTCTATGTCTATTAGCAGAAACTCTGTATTCTCCTCTCCAGAAGTACAGTACAGTGCAATTGTGGAGGTTGTGAACAAAACCGATCATTTCCACGGAAAACAAAAAATGAGTTTTTTACGGTCTCGGTATGTTTAGAGAGGCATCTTTCTGAATATGTTATTGTTTTTATCCTAATTCGGTCATTTCCATGAGCAACAATATGGTAAAAATCAGTGTTTTCAATCAAAACCGGATAATTCCATATCATACTAATGCCAATATTTTCATTGTCTTTTTGTATCAAAAACGGACATTTCCAACATTCCACTGTATATGTGTTGCAATTACCAATCCAATCAAAATCGGTCATATCTATTTCAAGAGTGATAATATTTTATTGCTAATTGAAATAATTGTAAAAGTATCATAATATTGTATTCAAGAAGGACATGAAATACTTGTATGATTTGGAGTTGGTAAGTATATTGGTTAACGGTTTGGTAAATGTATAATTTAAAGCGTCCAGTAACAACTCAAGCTCGTATCTTTCACGGCAAAAGATACGAGCTTGAGTTGTTACTGAACACTTTAAATTATACATTTACCAAACCGTTAACCAATATACTTACCAACTCCAAATCATACAAGTATTTCATGTCCTTCTTGAATAGAATATTCGTGAAACTGTAAAATTTTAAATTATTCCGGGGAAAAAAATCGTATTAGTTCTAATCAACTATAATGAAACTGTAAGTCTCCAATTTCGCATACTATAATATTGTACTATTGGTATTAATTTTTATTTTAATTAGGCATTTGATTTCTAATTTTGAACCATTTCTTGTAATACCTGATTATTGCCAATTGTTGTTACTAAATAATGTATTTAATTCGTAAATTTTAAGCCATCTCTTAGTATAGCTATTTATTGCTTCTAAAATAACATCTATACTAATAATAAATCTGTAGCCAAAATTTTTCTGGTAATTTTCGATTTTAAAAAAATAATTGGTCCTAACATATATAATTAACAACCCTGAAACCGAAAATCGCATTTTTGAAGTTTTTTGTTTGTATGTCTGTCTGTATGTTTGTTACCTTTTCACTAGATAATGGCTGAACCGATTTATATGAAAATTGGAATATAAATTAAGTTCGTTGTAACTTAGATTTTAGGCTATATGGCATTCAAAATACTTTATTTAAAAGGGGGGTTATAAGGGGGCCTGAATTAAATAAATCGAAATATCTCGCTTATTATTGATATTAGGTCATATTATTGATTCATTTCTTTAAAAATGATTTCCGATAAGTTTTATTCTTTACAAAATTTTGATAGGACTGATATTTAATGAGATAAATGAGTTTTAAAATTAAAATAACGCCATCTAAGACGGTGCAATGAATTAAGAACAAATGACTTCGTCTATAAGGGGCCTTGGACAACAACAATCGAAACAGGGGCCTTGGCCATCAACAATCGAAAGCTATTAAACATAGCCTACAGAGAATGTTTCTGTGTTTGTATGAAGTGATATCAGAAGCTAAATTAACCGATTTGTATAATTAATTATTATTTCACCATTGGAAAGTATGTTTTCTCTAGATGGACAGAATGCTATAATGTTATTACAGTAACGTCAGAGTAAATCGAGGACAGGTAAGATTAAAATACCTTCTTATGCACAGAAAATTTGATAGGCTATTTTGTACATTCGTTTTCTGTATTTCTTAAAATAATATTTATGTACACTCATTTTAATCTCAGAGAATTAACGAACAACGAGAGTGTATTGATTTAGTATGCAGTAATAGTACGTTAGCTTAGCAATCCATTATTTTATGCTCAATTGAATTGTGCTAAAATACTTTAAATATATATGCAATAAATGCAATGCAAAAGAAAATTTGGTAATGAGCGAAGCAGATTATCTTGCGCTGTTGTAAAAGTTGTTGCCTGGATCAAACGTCCTATTTTAATTATGTAATTACTTTATATTTATTTCTAACAGGTGCAGCGGAGCGCACGGGTACGGCTAGTGTTTAATAACTATTATATATATATATATATATATATATATATCTCTTCCTATAATCATTAGATATAAATATAGAGACATGCCTTGAGGCTTTATGAAACGATCCATTTTTTCATTAAGGTGCATTCTTGTACATAATTCATGTGAATTGTAACCTTGACCACAATTTTGTATTATAATTTTATTGTTTATTGCTTATAAAATATGTATTTTGATGCCAACTATAACCCTAATATACCTCAGGGTGAAATAGGCTTTATTAAATTGGATAATAAAAAAAGTGTCATAATATATTAATTTTTCATGATACAGTAGAATGAAAGCGAGGGATATCTAGAGTGATAAGCTATTCAATTCACATTTTTAAATTCCTGCAATGTACATTCACATAGTTGAGCTAAATGTTAAATTAAAATTATTGTAGAAGTGTTACGGTACGGGTGATATGTAGTAAGCACCGACGAGGCCGCCATCTTTCCACAATAGAGATCCTGGGTACATATTTTCCCATTAGAGTGAAAAACGATTCGTAATATACTAGTCTTAAAAATTTTTCAAAATGTAATTAAAATATATCCTCTGGTTAAGGTTCTGGCTGATATGTACAGTAGTGGCAAAAAACCGGACCGACCCTTGTAGCTGATTTCAGAGCCTTGTTCACTCCAGAGCACGATAGACTGGTAACTAAGACTTTCGTGGTTCGAATCCTGCCTGGAAAGGAATTTTTTTTTTTGTTCCTTATTCAAATTTATTCCCAATACTTTTCGATTGGAGCGATATTTTACTACTTAATTAACTTATTATTTCCAGAACATGAATTTTACCAGCAATCGAAAAGTATTGGAAATAAATTTGAATAAGGAACAAAAAAAAAAAAGTTTCCTTCCCAGGCAGGATTCGAACCACGAAAGCCTTAGTTACCAGTCTATCGTGCTCTGGAGTGAACAAGGCTCTGAAATCAGCTACAAGGGTTGGTCCGGTTTTTTTGCCACTACTGTACATCTATTATCAGGCAGTACATCTCACTTGACGATATGTTAGAGGAAGAACAATAAAATTGTTCGTATGTATCTGAAGTCTGATTAGTGTAATTTATGTAGTCAGTTGGCGATGTATGCAATGGAGGGGGGGGGAAGGAACTAGCCACTCTACCCCATTATCTCCTGGCCTAGTTGCCTTATAAGTGGTGACTTCTTGATATCACATGTGAGGTTCAGACCTGTCTTCGGACAGTTGGCTAAACAACAACAATAAAATATACAGGGACATCATTTTATTTTTACTTCAATTTTTATTGTACCTGAGTTTTTGAATGCACTTCACTCCCACCCCTTCTACTATGGAAGTTCCAACTCCACACAGAACCAAGACCGCAGATAGTAAGCAGTACTGAGTTACTGAGTATAGTACGTTCCAGAAATATGTTCGCGTTTTCCAGTGACGAAAGAGCTTTCAATATTGAATCATATTTTCGCATAGGTACTGTCCGTTTGCCTACGTCGCATCCCGATTTCCCCCACCTGCTTCTGCTCGTCCCTCTGTAATAGCTGGGCTGACTTAGCTCTTTTCTGAAAACATTAATTTCTCTTAGGAATTGGAAGTTTACGTAATATTATACAGCTGTTTAATTTAACTTAAATAAAAGGGCCTCGTTAAGTAATTAACTGTCACGTGATTTCCTCCCTTTCTACAATCCTGCGGCATAACCACTTGGACGGACAGTAGATAGCATGTCTGAGTAATTTTATATTTTCGGGTCGGGCAGAAGTGAAGATTGAATTTACAGTACGTAGAGTAGATACATAATTATTTCAACATGAGTTACTAGTACGAAGGACGAAACTGGCAATTGGAATTAGATGCAATAGTCTATAGTGCGATAATATGCACAAAAGAACTGAAGCTTGTATCGAAATGAACGGCCACCATTTTCAAAATTGTGTTTAAATATTCATATTATGATTATTTTTCAATTTAACTTCTTTCTCTATATTGTACGCTAATGTGCTGTAGACAATATAATATACACTGCATAATGAATACGTTCGCATGGATAACTCACTTCGTGAGTAAAAACACTTATTCTTAATACAGTACTGTACTTTGATTAAAGAAAAACCTAATGAAAATTATCAAACTCAAAATCGTGATATTTCCTAGTTTACGTAAATGGATGAACTACTTTTCTTCCTTCCTATACCTAGTAGAGTGATTTGTGTTTTACGCCAGTGTCATCGAACTCCAGTCTTGGAGGGGGGAGCAAGCGGTGTTTCCGGTTCTCTAAAGGTATAGACAGGTTAATATTAAAAATCTTAGTAAAAATAAAATGATGTTCCTGTATATGTATATACTGTATTTGGTAATGTAAGCTTATGTGCTCTGAACTCCCATTTCTGGAAAATTGCCTGGCCGATGCTTACTATATAATTGCCATGTAATGTTATATTCGTTACTCCACGATACAGTTGATGTAAGTGACGTGTATGTTTTACTGTTATAAAAGTCAAATAGCTTTTTTCGAACAAAAGTGAACATGTTACTCATGTTTCCAAACAAAACCGGACATTTCCAAAATATTTTTGTCTATAAAATGAACAGAAAAGCGTGGACTGTGAAGAATAAAGATGTCAGTAGAATAACAGCAAGTGAGATGAGGTTCATGAAAGCAACAGCTGGATATACTTGCTGGGATCATAAAAAAATGAGGACATAATGCAAGAACTTCAAGTAGAACCCATTATGCAGTTCATCAGCAGTATCAACTTCAGTGGAAGGGTCATTTCGAACGATTGGATCGATGCAGAATTCCAAAAGCATTGTTTCATTACCATCCGCATGGCAAAAGATCTGTAGGCGTCCGAAGAAGAGATGGACTGAAAATTCTAGTTTGAGACCGTAACAGGCCACTCGGCCTAATACTTGTTATGAAGAAGAAGAAGAAGAAGAAGAAGAAGAAGAAGAAGAAGACGACGAAGAAAATGTACAGAAATTGACTAAAATCATGATTATTGACACCATTACAACAACGGGCTTAACATGCACGATACAAAATTGTCGTTCACTTTGGAGCAAAGTGGAAGCTCGATACAGTTTTGTTTTCTACTTCCTGAAAAAAAAAAATACTATTTTGAAAATGATCCATTTTGTTCGCAACTTCCACAATTTATTAATAATTTTGTAAATTCTGTGATATGTGAACCGTCCCATTTTCCATAAAAATTACGACATATTTGAAATCTTTTCCCAAGCGGCACATGCCCCATAGGCACAGGGTTTAAACTTAGAGAGACGCATTTTACTCACCGAGACGAGCTCGCGCAATCCTTCCTGCCGTGATGTAGATCAGAGCGACGTCTGTGTACTTCTTCAAGCGACTGCTGTCCGCTGAGAATTACCCAGTCAGCTCAGAGCACGAAAACACGAAGCGATATCTCGGCATTTCGGATTAATCTTCAAGCTTACTTTATACTTTAGCACATGAACACCGCCAACCTGAATAGCTTCAAGTGTCTGACAACGCGTAACAAAGATCGATTGCGATATGCTGTATGGATACGAGCAGGTGGCTTATGTAATTACGTGAAAAGCTATGTCCAATAGCTATGCTTCATAGGCTGGGGAAATGTGTTTGGTGGGAGGAAGGGTGCTTCGCTAGTCTTTTAAAATAAGGTCGAATGGAATAAGTGTAAATAAGCAACAACGCATAGTCCAAGCTTAATAGAGTAGGCGTAGTACGTGTCTAGGTAGGGTTGCCAAGTTTTTGTCAGAAAAAAGGGAAGATTTTTCACGACATATCCTAAAAAAAAAAAAAAAAAAAAAAAAAATTAGACTCTGTCACTGATTAATTGCGTCACTTTTTGCCAAATTCACATTGTTTACGTATGCAAAGTAGAGTAAGACGAATCAGTACTAGGCTAGGCTAACAATTCACAACACTTTATTATTATGAGGTAAAAATGAAGGGTCCAGGAATTCTCGTCACTAAATGCATGTATGAAGTATACTATACTCCAGGACCCAAGAGGATAGACAGGATTTTTATGCACTATCTAATAATAAAATATGCATGCAAAAATATGCACTATCAAAATTAAAACTCGCATTTTATTTTCAAATGTAGGCCTGCTAAGAAAGAGTCTTTCCAAATTTTCAGCAGTTAAGTTCAAGCATTTATCTATCAAAATGTTTTTTGTACACAGAAAATGACCTTTCTACGCCACAAGAAGTGACACTTACTTACTTACTGGCTTTTAAGGAACACGGAGGTTCATTGCCGCCCTCACATAAGCCCCCCATTGGTCCCTATCCTGAGCAAGACTAATCCACTCTCTACCATCATATCCCACCTCCCTCAAATCCATTTTAATATTATCCTCCAATCTACATCTCGGCCTCCGCAAAGGTCTTTTTCCCTCCGGCCTCCCAACTAACACTCTAATGCATTTCTGGATTCGCCCATATGTGCTACATGCCCTGCCCATCTCAAACGTCTGGATTTAATGTTCCTAATTATGTCAGGTGAAGGATACAATGCGTGCAGTTCTGCGTTGTGTAACTTTCTCCATTCCACAAGAAGTGACACGTGCAAATTAATTTAAGTGATGGAACTTGAGACAAAGTGAGGCCAAATTCTTTGTCTTCAACATTTTCACTACATTGTTTTACTATGCATACAGTATTTCCATTAATGACTTTGTCCCGTTTGTCTTTAGCTGATGTACCCACATTCACAACTTAATTATTGTGGTAAGCAATTTTACAAAGTTAAATCCTGAGGAGAATCTACGGACCTGTATGCGTGCAAGGGGAATGGAGAATTAGATATAATAACGAACTATACTCCTTGTATGGAGAGCTACCCTTGTCGCATGTTATTCGGATTAAGAGACTCAAAATGGGCAGGTCATCTAATTAGGATGGAAGAACATCGAGTTCCAAAGAAGGTATTTTCAGGAGATTTCGGAGGAGGAAGGCCGATGGGAAGATCACGTAACAGATGGGAAGATGGTGTATGTCAGGATGCACTACAAATCCTCAAAATCCGGAATTGGAAAGTCGCAGCACAGGATCGACAAGTTTGGTGGAGTGCAACTGGGGAGGCTATGACCCGAAAACGGGCCGACGCGCCATAGAAGAAGAAGAAGAAGAAGAAGAAGAAGAAGAATTTTACAAAGTTTGACCACTGTACCACATGATCTCTTCTGAAACATAGTCTATAAATAATCGGAGGCATTGCAAGACTTTAGACTTCGCAATTCACCACAGAGCACAAATATACCAATTCATATAGCAATGGATAGCTGGAGAATATAAACAATCACGTATGGTCACATGCTCCTTACCTCCCGTGTAGTTAGCCCGTAGGAGGAGAGAAGAGGCTGCGGCTTGTTTACATTTTTTAGCTATCCATTGCGCTGTCTGAACATGTACCACAGACCTAGTAGCCTATCTGTCTAAATTAAAGGCATGTAAGGGGACGAATGTTAGCGCTATTGTCGAAAAACTACCTGTACTATAAGCAGACAGTGGATGCGGGATGACTTATCGTTGAATGTAGGTGCACATTTACTATATGTTACATTTTTTTTTTCATTCAGACCATTGGCTGAACAGGTTTTAAACGTAAACAGACGACGTCAACATGCTACTGTATCTCCGTACAGTCAGAAGGAAAAGAAAAATGACATACTGTAGCACATACCTTGCAAGGTTCAGTGCTCGTCATCACTGATGGAATTACCAGCGTTGCAGTAAACGACGATATGTTCTCGTAAGTTGTCGAAGCTGAATCGTCTTCGCCTATCGCTTAAACAGTTTTTGTATCGAGAGAATTTCTGAACAAAACCTCTAAAATGAGGATCACTCAATTTCTTTAGAGGAGTATTTGCACTGAGCATCATGTTGCATATGTCTTTGCAAAACGTTTCATTTAGACCCGTACAATTAAATGATGATGATGATGATGATGATGATGATGATGGTTCCTCAGATTTCATTTCAACGTATTTCTTGTGCGATGTACTGTTTCAATGTTTCTCTATAGCCTGAGTTGTTCAATTTTACATACATTACACACGATATTGTCTCCGTTAATACATAAAATGTCATTCCCATACTTCTTAATTGCACTTCGTATCTCTAAGCGAATTTAACGTTTTGCCTTCGACATTATGAATGGATCAGCACAACACTATTCAACGCGTACTAAAAACTTGAGCAGGATAACACAACTGCACACATTGCGTTGCAATATGACTATGAACGGACCGGGGTTCTTTCGTTCTGTACGTTGCTGTACTCGTCAGGTACACAAAAGACGAACAACGCAGCACGTTCCATATATTACTCTGATACGAAACAACTTCACTTTTCTTTAAGTCATCCCGCATATACTGTCTGACCATAAGTATGGGAGGAATGCATGACATACATTTTTCTAATAATTATTTTATTCTCAGTGTAATAATAATAATAATAATAATAATAATAATAATAATGATAATAATAATAATAATAATAATAATAATAATAATAATAATAATAATAATGGCTTTATTTAACCTGACATAGTTAAGGCCGTAAGGCCTTCTCTTACACTCAACCAGGATTAAAACTTGCTTACACAGTTGAACATAAAACTGGATCGGAATTAAGTAATTACATACTGATACAATTTAAGTACATAATGAGATCAAAAGAGGTAGTTACATGAAATTTACTTCATAAAATAAAAATAAACATAGTGGAATACATATTAATGTTGTTAGAATCAAATACGAATCACATAAAAACAGAAGCCGATAATTCAATAAAAACATGTACACAGTAAAAATAAAAATAAACACACTAGTATACATATTAGTATTAGATTACAATTAAGCAGGATTTACATAATTAAACTAGAAACCGACAATTGAATAAAATGTACAGAAAAAAATAGATTAATAATTAAAAAACAACACAGTGGAATACATATTGGCGTTAAGTGATAAATAAACACGATTTAGATAACAAAAATAAGAAACAAAAAAAAATAAATACAGTGGAACACATTCCATTAAATATTTGCAACGCGTTGGGTCTGGCAACTCATCATAAGATATTTTTCTAATTTACATATAAAGGAAATTAATGTTCGGCAGCCCTTGACTTCAGGCGGCAGAGAATTCCAGTGACGAGAAGTAGCAACAGTGAAAGATGAAGAATAAAGAGATGATGTGTGGAGTGGTATTTCTAGCGTGTTATATTGTGACCGAGTATTTAAGTTATGATACCGAGAAGGACTGAGGAATCGGACAGATAAGTAAGAGGGAGTAGAGGTGTGCAAAATTCGGTGTAAGAGAGAAAGGCAATGTAACTTTCTCCTCTCATGTGTAGGGCTCATATATACTGTATAACAAAAGTTGGGGATTTGGAAGTCCAGTGTGAAAATACAATACAATGAGGGGATTAGCTGGTAATATCCAGAAGGCCTGTAAATCATGTCTTTTCACTTATATATTTTCAGTAGATACACTCAAATAATGTAAGGTCAGAAATACTAAAACCAAGAGGTAACATTGATCAAATGCAGTATTATGTGACCAACGTAAAATATTGTCCATCGCTGTGGAGTAACGGTTAGCTTGACTGATAATGAAACGAGCGAATCCGGGTTCAGATTCTAGTTGGAACAATTTACCTGGTTGAGGTTTTTTCCGGGGTTTTCCCTCAACCCATTACGAGCAAATGTTGAGTAACTATTGGTGCTGGATTCCGGACTCATTTCGCTGGCATTATCACCATAGAAGTTTATACACCGTCGTAAAATAAACTACTAAAAATATTATGCACTAAAACTATAAAAGATTGACGTAATATGCAAGATAAAGGTATAAAATATGCTTTATTAAACCTGAACGTTTAAACTTGCAAAACATGCAAACATACACGGAAAAAGTATACTTATTTCGAATGACTAAGCCATGAAACGGATATTTACAAAGTTTGAGAAGTGTAGCAGGTTTGTTACAAACACATACATTTGCATAGAACTTCCGTCTTTGCACAATAGGCTATAAGCAATCTTATCATTAGAGTCTTGCGTCTAGTTACTCTGAGTGCAAGTTCGGTGCACATATTGGTGTCACTCTGCAAGACAGTCCTGTAATGAGACTGCCTTTCCCGCTCCGCTTCGTGTGTTTACATCTGCTTATTCGTGTGACTGTGAGAAGAGTATTCACGCACAACATATATTTTCACATGGACTTAATAACAGACTAAATATTTATTTAAAAACACCTTATGAACAACAGAAGATTATTCTCACAATGAGTAAAACGAATTTAGATTTTAGATACTTTCTGTTACCTAATATATTTTTCAGCCAAAAAGTAAAAACCCAATACTCATTATTTTTCTTTTATTTACAGAGTTTTGAGTATTTAAATTCCACTTTTTAAAATAAACAGATATATTCTATCAAAGTGAATATGAGTTTAAAAGTAAATAATACAGGGACATCATTTTATTTTTACTTCAATTTTTATTGTACCTCAGTTTTTTAATGTACTTCACTCCCACCCCTACTAGTAAACTTCCAACCGTTCTCCACACAGAACCAAGGCGCGTATGCGGTCATAGTAAGCAGTGCTGAGTTAGTGGGTATAGTACGTTCCAGAAATATGTTCGCGTTTTCCAGTGACGAAAGAGCTTTCAATAATGAATCATATTTTCTCACAGGCACCGTCGTCCGTTTGCCTACTCTGCTCGCCCCTCTGTAAAGGTTAGTGGCTGGGCTGTCTTAGCTCTTTTCTGAAAACATTAATTTCTGTTAAGAATTGGACGTCAACGTAATGTTATACAACTGTTTAACATAACTTAAATAAAAGGGCCTCGTTAAGTAATTAACTGTCACGTGATTTCCCCACTTTCTACGAACCTGCTACATAACCACTTGGACGGACTATAGATAGCATGTCTGAGTAATTTTATCTTTTTGGATCGGGCAGAAGTGAAGATTGAATTTACAGTACGTAAGGTATTCTTTTATAGCGTAGGTACAGAATTATTTCAACATGAGTTACTAGTACGAAGGTCGAAACTGGTAATTGGAATTAGGTACAATAATCTATAATGCGGTAATATGCACAAAAGAACTGAAGCCTGTATCGAAATGAACGGCCACCATTTTCAAAAATGTGTTTAAATATCCATATTATGATTATTTTTTAATTTAACTTCATTCTCTATATTGTACGCAAGTTCGGGGCAGGAGATATCAGAAGACAGACGAAATTAAGATTGATTGATTGATTGATTGATTTATTTATTTATTTATTTATTTATTTATTTATTTATTTATTTATTTATTTATTTATTTATTTGTCTATAACAGGGCAAAGCCTCAATTACAATAGACAGTATAGATCATATGCGGAGACTAAGAGAAAAGCAGAAAATAGGAAAGATTGGAGAATGCTGAGTTTGCAGTGAAAGACCTGCCCTTGGCCAGAAAATTATGAATGAATGAATGGATGAATAAATGAATGAGTGAATGTAACAACACTGTATTTTGCCAAAAAATGTTACTCCTGTGATCGTCGCTCAAGCTATCTAAAAGTAAATCTATAACATTTTGTAAAACCCGAGAGGAAACTAGTCTTAATTACGAATTCAGTGGTGTTGTAATTCCGCAAGAACAATGTTGTAAATACCTAGGAGTGTATTTAAACTCCAAACTTTCTTGGGGAGAGCATGTACATAATGTTACAGGCAAAGGATGGAGGGCACTTCACTTTATTATGAGAATCTTGAGAAAGGCTAGCCCCAAATCGAGGGAAATAGCATATCTAACATTAGTGCGACCGTTAATGGAATACGGAACTACATGTTGGGATCCCTATAGAATATATCAGATAAATTCCTTAGAAAGAATCCAGTATAGGGCAGCTAAATTTGTTAAAGGTAAAATAGAAGATGGGAACGATACGATAAAAGAACTTAAATGGAAAACTTTGGAAAACAGACGTAGGAAAACTAGAATAACATCATTGTATAGAGCACATCTAGGTCAGAAAGCATGGGTAGACATAACGGCTCGGTTAGAAAAGCCAACGTACTATGGTAGGAACGATCATGATTTTAAAATCAAATGTAGGAAACAGAAAACGGATGTAGGTAAATTCTCATTTTTAAATAGAACTATAAATGATTGGAATGACCTACCTGCAGCGGTCTTTGAGGGCTGTCCTTCCTTAAGGAGATTCAAGAATAATTTAAAGAGTTGTGTATAAAGTGAAAATTAAAATTGAGGTGACATTCAACATTTAATTTTTTAAGGTGACATGTATTTATCTAGCCTGACGAGTTTACTTCCTTGGTTTGAATTGTAAATTATTTAAAAATAGCGTGTAAGAGGGCCTTAGACTAGAAATGTTTAGTTTAAATGTAGTTCTGTTTATAAGTATGCATAAGAATGCAATTATTTGACTTATTTGAACTGTTGTATCAGTGAAGCGAGGTGAGTCAGTGAAGTTATGGTTTTACAGTGCAGTGAACAGTTCCGATCAGTGATAATTTATAGCGTCAATGAAATGTGTTCTATAGTGTCAGTGAAATGTGTTACAGAGTGTCAGTGAAATGTGTGCTAAAGTGTCAGTGAAATGCGTCATAGTGCCACTACAGGGAATGAGATGAGAGTAAAGTGAAAGACTATTGAAAATTATGTAGGACCTATACATAATTATGTAGGTTGTGTTGTAAAATTAGGTGTTTTATTTTATATGTATTGTGTATTCTTATTGTATTGTGTGTAAAATTGTATATGTGTTGTAAATTTTATTATGTATTGTAAATTTTATTGTGTATTGCTTATCATTTTAACTGTGTATTGTTAATATTGTATATACCACTGCCACCGGGTGCTTGCCCACTTGCAGTGTAAATAAATACATACATATCCGTATACTGCTTTAAAACTCATGATTCACTCTAACTCCCCTTTTTTTTAATTTTAATTATATCTCTGTTGCATTATGGTTCTTCTACATTTCTCAATTAATAAGGGATTATTATTATTATTATTATTATTATTATTATTATTATTATTATTATTATTACTATTAGGAACTTATTATGATACGAATCCTTCAATCTTCTACCGAATTCCGTTACACCAAATTTTATAGCCTACAGCCCTACCGACAGACTGAATTGTAAGATGCTGTTACGTCAGAAGGCGGTCGAAGCGTAGTGCTGACCATACCACTTCTAGTGCCAAGATCATGAAATCAATTATCTCTACCTTCATACCTCCCCATGCGCCTTTAATGACGTCTAATTGGAAAGCTTTACCTTTATTGTCACTTTGTTTATTTATTATCACTTCAAACTCTCGTTCATCTTCTGTAGGCCTATTACTGAGGAAATGTAGTTGAATTTGTCTTTGTACATACCCTGAGAACTCGTGACTCGGTAGGGAATGTGTTCTAGTTCTGAGCGTTTGTGAATGTGAAAGTGCATGTCTTGGCTATTTACCAATTATATTGGACTGTAGTTCGTAGCATCGTGTACAACACGCAGCACTTCCAAAGCTTGCAGTGAACTTCGAGGAATTTGTAGATAAGCTGCATTCGTGAGGAAATAAAACGTAACGATGGCAGAATGCCGAACGATATACGTACGTACCTAACCGTGGTTACTGGGCAGAAGCAAGCAGGGCTACAACTTTTTATTTTTACCGTGACAACCTTAGCGACGTTAAACAAAAGAGTACCTACTTTTCGTTCGGAGAAGAGACAGTTGCTCGAATAAATTTTATTAATAGTAGGTAGGACTACTAGTGGTAATATATAATTTATTTCAAGAAATAGTCTGCCCAGGCATCCTGGGTTGCCAAAAACACAGAATAACACACACATAAGAATAGTAATGATTACAGTAAGATAGATGAGTCAAATTGAAATGTGAACTAGGAGCTTAAATTTAAGAAATAATAAATTTATACATATATATGCAACAATCACACACTAACGAATAGGAAAGGGGGGGGGATTATGATATTCCGTATAAATGATTTTTCAGAATTGCCACAGATCCTTTAATGGTTGAAGTAATTATTTTTGGAATGATGTCATGGATTCCAAATGTTTTGATAATGTTTACAGTTGATCGTGGGATGGTGCCCCTCGCTCCGATCATTAAACCATGTACTGCCCAGGTGCCTTCCATCTGATATTTTTCTCGAAAATACGGAATAGTAGGCTCATAAATTTGTTGTGTTTCTTTGTTGACCTCGGATGGTTGGGTCTGGCTCATCTCAAATCTAACAGTTGGGTCAAGTATAAAGCCTTTACTATTAGTCTTGTCTAGAGCCACGATGTCCGCTCTTCTAATTCCGCCGCCTTCAGACGCAACGCAGTGCACCTCTTCATGGACCTCGAAGGATTTGTTTCTAAGGGCTTGTGCTATTAGTTTTCGGATGTTATGATGGCGTGAATTTCTCAGGAGTTCTCCATGCTGACAGGATCCTAGGACATGTGCTAAGGTTTCAATCTCGTTGCAGTATCTGCAACGGAAACCGTCCAAGGATCTCCCACGAAGACTTCTCACTGGTGCTACGTTAGCATTCATCTTAATAATAATAATAATAATAATAATAATAATAATAATAATAATAATAATAATAATAATAATAGGTAAAATCAAAGAATCAGTCGCTGTTTTTCCAGACCAATACAAGATCGATTACGCGATATATGACGTCACACATGATGGCAATACTTCAAAATATGAATGTAATCGGGGGCTGCAGTCTCAGACACACCCGTTTTTTTTTCTCCCACCCTACACCACTCCACTGCACTCCCTTGCTCACATACAGTAGCGTGCAAATTAATCCAAACAACGTAATTACTTATGCAAAAACACTCAAACGGGATAAAAAAAAAAGGATCTAAGACATACCTCAATAATCTATGTGGCCTCCCTTGTCCCTAATAACAGCTCTGAGACGATTTGGCATGGATTCCACTAATTTCCCACAAATATTCTTCATTTCTTCATCGCGAAACCATACACCAATGAGGGCACAAATCATCTTCTCCTTTGTAGAACAATCCATTTTTTGCATTCTTCTTTTGCAAATTCACTACAAGTTCTCAATGGGGTTGATGTCGGGTGAGTTGCCTGGCCAGGGGAGTACCTGAATATTCTTCTTGTTGAACAATTCTGTAGTTTTTCGAGACGTATGGCATGGTGCCAGGTCTTGTTGGAACACACCTCTGCCATCCGGAAATGATTTTTGCAGCTGGGGTACGATTCTGGTGTCCAATAAGTGAATATATTTGTCAGAATTCATCATTCTCTTGATAGGAATTAATGCTCCAGGCCCTTCATGTGTAAAACAACCCCAAAACATTACTTTAGGGGGGTATTTGGATGTTTGTTGGAGATGAGCTGCTGTTACTTTTTCGGATCCTTTCCGTACGTAAGAAACACGGTGGCCGTGGACCTCGAAATGAGACTCATCGGAAAAAAGTACATTCTTCCAGTCATTCACTGTCCAGTGTTGATGTAATTCTGCCCACATTAAGCGTTTCTTGCACATAACAGGGGTTAGCAGTTGCTTCTTAATAGGCTTACGAGCCCTTCGTCCAGCTTCCAAAAGCCTACGCCGCACTGTTGTGACGTGAATATTCGCCCCAGTGGTAGCCATTAACTCGAGGGTTAAGTCGACAGCAGTTAGTCTAGGATTTAATTTACTTTTTCTGACAATTAAACGATCATCTGCAGGTGAAGTCTTCCTTTTCCGGCCACAGTTTCCTTTTTTCTGGGGTGTGAAAAATCCAGCCTCCCTGTATCGCTTTATGATTGAATTAACAGTAGCCAAACCGATGTGACATTCTGCAGCAATTTGCCTCTGTGTCATAGAAGAATGCTCTGCTAATGTTATAATTTTAGACCGTTTTCGTGGAGTTGTATCCATTTGTGAAGACGACAGAATGTACACAGGATTGCAGTATTAAGTCTTCAACACAACTGAAATGCTTATAAGTACAAAACGACAGGCAAAAGTCACATATTATAAAAAAAAATAATAATGACAGACTTTCAACAATGGAATTACACGTACTACGGATGTCAATTAAAGCGGTATGAGCAGCTGTGAGGCCAACAATGACAGAAAATGTAAAAATATGTCATGTTCGGATTAATTTGCACGCTACTGTAGTTACTGTACTCCAACCACGAGAAAGTCTCTGGGGAGTGAGACGAAGCGGGGTAATGCTGTGAATGAATGTTGATATCATAAGGTCACACACGTGGGTACTCGTATCTCTATTGGCTGGCTCTCACAGCACAAACAATAACATTGATGCACACATATTAATACTACCCTAGTTACAAAATTAGATCACTGTTAATCTCCTGGTCTTTTAATCTCTCCATACAGGAAATAACATTATGCATGAGAGCGCATGGTTTTTAAACTGACGTTATAACGGTAATATTATCTATCTACTCCACTCCAATAGATGACGCAATAGTAAGCACATTCCTTTCACGGTTGATCTCCTGGTTGGAGAACAGTACCTCTACTTCTTTCATTCTCCCTCTACCTACTATTATACTAACTACTTTATATTAAATTGGAATACATGACTTAAATTTGAATATGCCGGGATTCGCCCATGACCTTCCGTTTAGTGAAACACTATCTTAGCCATTACACTACGAATTAGTTGTCGAACAAACCCTTAAAAATTATGCTTACGTACAATTAACATAAAATACTTTCAAAGATATTAAACATACAACTTCATTATTATATAATAGAACTGAATTAATTAGTTTGCTATTAACCTTATTACAGTTAATATGGCAAATACTGTATATTACGAATTAATTGACTTACATTGTACAAGCAACTAATATAACTATCCGAATAATGGCGTTACTACATCTAGGCTATCCACTATCAATTGCCTTACTATACCAAATTAAATCGATTCAATACACTACTCCCTTTAGTATCCTATTTATCTTATTGAGGTAAGTTAAATTGTCACATTTTTTAATAAAATAATTTTTTCGTACTTGCAAAGTAATGTACGGCAATACGTGACGTCATATAGGCCTATTGCGTCATCTAATTTATTGGTCGGAAAATCAGCGACTCCTTCTTGGATTCTATTTAATAATGATAATAGTCCACACCTGTGGAGTAACGCTCAGCGCGTCTGGCTGCAAAACCAGGTGGCCCGGGTTCGAATCCCGGTTGGGACAAGTTACCTGGTTGAGGTTTTTTGCGGGGTTTTCCCTCAACCCAATACGAGCAAATGCTGGGTAACTTTCGGTGCTGGACCCCGGAGTCATTTCACCGGCATTATCACCTTCATATCATTCAGACGCTAAATAACCTAGATGTTGATACAGCGTCGTAAAATAACCCAATAAAAATAAAAAAAACAATAATAATAATAATAATAATAATAATAATAATATATGTATGCAAACGAATGTACTTTTGCATGTACACCGAACAAGTAACGCTTGACATCACCGAAGCGTGTACACCTTACACTGAATCATTTGTATAGTATATTTACAATTTTTCTGTCATCTGCGGTATGGCGGTTACCATGACAGCCTTTGGATCCGATGTTTACGGGTTTCAATTCGAAGTAAAGCTGTGGTTCCCACTAGTCTACCATTTCTCATCATCACGTTGAATTTCGGACGATGAACGGCTCTCCAGTTGAAAGCATCGTTATACATGATGTCCTTAAATTCGCAAACGCGGGCTGCATCATGTGAGTTTTGGATGAAAATGAAGACGAAAATAATAGTCACAAAATTTCTCCCGAAGAATTTTTAATTGTACAATTGGGCCACATAGAATGTCTTTGTAGTCTACTATAATGGAATGTTATTGTTTATCATTGCAAAAAAAAAAAAACGAATGTATAAACATAACGTTCTATACTGGCATGGACACGAAAATTACGACTTAAACTCCATCGAGAAATTATTTATTTCTGTCCTCTGATTGAGGTTCTGGCTGATATTTACATCTATTATCAGGCAATGCATCTCACTTGACGATATGTGTCAGAAGAAGAACAATAATAGGAACAACTGGATAATACCCACGGCAGACCAATATCGATAATCGACGCATTAAAAGAAAATGAAGATGTAATAAGATCATAAACTAGGTTATCACAAGGAAATTAACAGGAAAAAAGGTGTGTTTCACGGAATACCATTAAAATGACGGAAAGTAAATTTTCGGTTAATGTTCGACAAAGCGTAAAGTACGTAATTATTACGGCGTTGCTGTTTTATTTCTGGCCTTTTACGAAAAAAAATTTTAGGGACCATGAAATTATTCACTGCTTTCATTATAGGCCTATTATTTTTTTTATCAATATTACGAATCAAAAACTGTCATATTATATAATTTTAACTACTACATGGACGAATGAAATCAAGCTAACCTAACCAAAGCTAACCAAAGCTAACCTAACCAAAGCTAAGCTAAGCTAAGCTAAGCTAAGCTAACGAAAGCTAACCTAAGCTAAGCTAAGCTATTCGCAATATTTACGCAAATACACATTGTTGCTAACAGTGGTGCTATCTCTCAATAATGTTCAGAACGAAGGAGGTAGACAGAGAGAGAAAAAAAAGAAATATAGCACAAGACTGTTTTGTCTCGAGACCCTCATCTAAGACACGTAATAAGTCACGTAATCTACTTGCAATATATTTGCCCAAATACACTTTGTAGCTAACACTGGTGCTATCTCTCAGTAATGTTCAGAACGAAGGAGGCAGAGAGAGAGAAAAGAAAATTTCTCCCGGCAACTACGCCACACTCCAACGTCATGTTCTTCTGTTGGTGACATTGTGTATTTACTTAAATTTGGTGATAAACGTAACGGCACGGTTCAAATTGACCGTGGTAATTCTCCAGTATAGCGGAAATAACTGGATAATACCCACGGCAGACCAATATCGATAATCGACGCTACTCGCTGGCCACTAGTCACCGGGCCGTACCGAGCCGTATCAAACAAAATATAATCGAAATGGTAGTAGTCAAATTCGCGACTATATTCTTAAATAATTCACTCCATTAGTCAAGTTCAAGGTTTTATGTAGTACAATGGCGGTTTTTTGAATGCATTAAAAGAAAATGAAGATGTAATAAGATCATGGTGACATTGTGTATTTACTTAAATTTGGTGGTAAACGTAACGGCACGGTTCAAATTGACCGTGGTAATTCTCCAGTATAGCGCAATAATATCTTAAATCTGACTTGTGCATAATAATGTAGCTAGTCGGCGATGTATGCAATGGAGGGGAAGGAACTGGCCACCCTACCCCATTATCTCCTGACCTAGTTGCCTCATAAGTGCTGGCTTCTTGGTACAGTATCACTTGTGAGATTCAGACCTGTCTTCGGATAGTTGACTAAACAACAACAAAAAGGTTTTTATGGTGGAACTAGCGCATAGTTAGTTCTGGTGATTTCGGAAGTGAAAATCCGCCATTGCACTACCTTATTACAGACCAATTCTAACAACATTGCAAAATAAAAAAAATCACCAGCCTTTTCCCAGCGTTTAAAAATCCTGCACAGATTCGTATACGCAAAACATAACAAAAACCTAACCTAACCTATCACAGATTCACATATGCAAGGCATAACGTGAGTGTATTGTAGACTAACGTGAAACTTTCGTAATGTCGTCCAAGTTATGTTGGTATGACTGGGGAGAGAGCTCTAAACACCTGAAGATGTATACGTGGAGTACTTGTATGTTAGTACAAAGGGAACTAACTGTGCTCTAGTTTAGCAGCATTTATTGTATACCGGTAGTCTATATTTTGACTCGTCATACACTATTTGAAGTTGATGGTTAAATAAAAATTGACCGATTGATTGGACGTTAAAGGTAAACATTGACCAAAATAATATCAACGCAAAAAAAACAGTTCCGTGCCATATACTACAGTTAGTGACATAATGGAAATTTCTGAACCCATTAATACTAAATAGTTTGTGAAATAATACAAAGTAATACCACAGTCACGAAGCTCAATACGTAGGGAATGCATCCAATGACAGTTGAACTTAAGTTGCTAGTCATTAGGATCACTACTATTGCACAGTCTATTGTTCCTAGTACTCTCAGTTGCTAACTGCTTGGAGCATTGTATCGCGAGAATTGCAAAAAATCACCTCAAGCTTCGTGACTGTATATACTAGACTGTGGTAATACTATAAAGTACCATCTACGCATATCTTCTAGCAATCACAAAGAAATACAAAGTTAGTATTACATGAAAATATTATCACATTACCTTACCCATTGTATTAAGTAGTAAACATTCTTCCTTTCTGTTTGTCTTAGGAGATAACTTCTCCAAGTACATCAACCCTGCTTTTGGCAGTGGTGGTAGATTACTTCTCTTTACGTTGTACATGTTGCAACGAACATGTGAGATGAGATGTTCGTAGCTAGATCATTTTCGTCTTCGTACGCAGAAACTTTTCTATCACTTTCACTGGTTTTTCACAAAGTAATGTATCACCTTCACTTTGTTTTCTTTTAAGGCCATTGTCCACTATTTGGCAGTTTAAGTTGTCATCGCATTCGTAATTATGCCACAGATGTCATACCTTCTAAGTCAATGTTGCGATCTGAATCACCGTTACCGTATATCTTAATGGAACACATTTTCTTTACACGGCACCAACTAAACCTAAATCAATCGAAGCTTTAAATTAGGCCTATCGATGATGATGATGATGACGATGATTTTGAATCCACATTTCAGAAAACACCACTTCCATGTCTGCTCTGAACGGGTTAAAATTGAGAAACTCTATTGAGAGCGCGTTCTGACGGTATGATCAGGCAACATTTTGTACTGAAGGTTTGGTACCCAACTAAAACAAAAATTCCACTTGTGTCTATAAGTTTGTTCCAGCAAGCAATTCAGAACACGTTCCGAACTAGTAGGGAATAGATGCTAGAAATGTTTCTTGAACTCTTCTTTCACAACTTTCGGAGTTTTTTCTCATATTAAAATGATATTCATCTTCCGAACTTAATAAGCTTACTTCGTAAAATATATAATATATCCTATCACCTTTCAAATCATATATGATGGACTATTTTTTATACTTTAACCTGCCTAGTCTCGAAGCATTTTAACCATGACTTCAGATTAAACCATATGCGCATGCGTCAACTGTTCAGAATTCCCAGTTTCTGCTCTTAATCGAGAACTACTTTTACTCGTTCCGAACGAGATCTAAAGCATAGGGAACAGGGAACTGGAAGTTCAGTATTGGTTCGGAATCAGTTCTAAGTCTTCTTGAAACGCACATGAGCTACAGCGCATGAGCAGACCAGAGCAGACAGTCTGAACTGTGCTGGAACAAACCTGTTTCTCAACCAATGGTACGCGCACCCTTAGGAATACTTGGAGAGGACTAAAGGGGTACAATTTTTTGCTCATGGCATTGCTAATATAGTATATATTTTATTAGCGATTAAAATGCTGCCAATGTACAGCTTTAACGGAACTTTTTCCCTTTGCCTCTACCAGTAGCGGCCGCTGATCGAAATCCTCGGTGAGGCCAGATGCAACTAGTTTAAGTGCCTCCGATAGGAAATGTTTATTTATGATATTAATTATTATTGTTATTATATTATTAATATCATTATTACTGTATTATTATTATTATTATTAGTCTATTCTTATTAGTCAATGAAAAATAATAATTTCACTCACCAAATAAGCTGTTATGCTCTGAGTTTCAGTGATTGTTTCAGTGTGATGAAGCATCCCATATTATGTGTTGAAATTCCCCTTTCTTTCTTTTCTTTTTATTTTTTTCCTTTGACAGCAACAAACAAGGCCAAGAGAAGTTTATTTTGCATCACATTACCACATAACCATTTATGTTGCCCATACCAGAATGCAATAGAAACTAGCGTTTTAAGATTATGTGTCAGAAAAATTATCAGGGATGTCGTAGGTATCTCGGTAGTCTCTCTCTTTATTTAAAACTTCCTTTCTTTCAGTATTATTTCTTCTCGAAAAAGGACACTCTAACAATGAATTAACTGCACCAGCATTATTTCTCTCGTTTGTTTCTGTTTATATTTTCCCGAAATACATAACAACATTGGCCCAGATTCACTACTGTACTACGAAGTACAATAGTAGAACACCCTCGCTTATGTCATAAACTGAGACATAAGGGAGAGAATCGAGTGGGTTTCTGCCTGCCAAAGAGCTGGAATTTTGTTATTTATGGCCTAGTTAGGAAGACAAGTCACCACTGCTATTCCCACCCCACTCGACCCTTGAGGCCGGCCCATGGATGGGACGAGTGAAACCTGACCAGGCCAGACGAATTGTGCCTCAGCTACAACGTTTTTAGCGTAAACTCAAAGCCCGCGAAAGGACATGAAATGCATTAAGCCAGACCCGGCACGAACGATTCTGGCCTCAGGAACAAATTTTACTGCAAAACAGGTCTATATACATCACAAGCCAGACCCGGCACGAGCGATCCCGGCCTCAGGAACAAATTTTACTGCAAAACAGGTCTATATACATCAAAGTTTTCAAATGCTTGTACAGCGATATATGCTTCATTCAAATAGGCCTAACTAATACATTATATAAAAACACAAAATTTGATTTCAGTTAAGCCAAGTGACTGAGGCCCGGCCTCACTTGCCTCAGTCAATCAGCCGCCACTGGCCTCTACATATTATTTATATGGGTCCAGTTTTTCACATAATAACTGAAATGAAAACTAAGGTACGGAATCGTTTAAAACCATAGGCAAATGTGTACTCATGATGACATCATTGGACTGAAGCTGAAACACAAATGACGATATCAATAAAGGAGCACAGAGCACTCAATTTGGATCCCAGTGGCGGATCATCAACACACGCATCTTACTTACTACACACTGTTGTTTGGCCAACTGTCCGAAGACAGGTCTAAACCTCACAAGTGATACCAACAAGGCATCACTTATGAGGAAACTAGGCCAGGAGATAATGGGGTGTCCACACCTGTGGAGTAACGGTCAGCGCGTCTGGCCGCGAAACCAAGTGGCCCGGGTTCGATTCCCGGTCGGGGCAAGTTACCTGGTTGAGGTTTTTTCCGGGGTTTTCCCTCAACCCAATATGAGCACATGCTGGGTAATTTTCGGTGCTGGACCCCGGACTCATTTCACCGGCATTATCACCTTCATCTCATTCAGACGCTAAATAACCTAAGCTGTTGATAAAGCGTCGTAAAATAACCTACTAAAAAAAAAAGATAATGGGGTAAGAACTACACATTAATGATGGAAAAAAATATATTTTATTTCACTTCAATTTTTACTATGCCACATGCCACAATTTGCCAGTCTTAATACATTTAGGAAATGTTCGTCTGTTATTAGTATAAATCATTTGTCCATAAATATATGTAGAGTCAAACATAACTACCATACGCGATGGCAAATGACTAAGACTGGATATTCTTCTATGTAAAGCATTTTAAACAAATACAAGCCAGTCTGGTGCATAATACAATTTAAATATTTCATACCTTCACTTATTTCCAATTCTCTTTGACGTTTCTTTAGAACAGCCATATTTCGAGCCCCGTCTGTTACTATAGATACAAGTTATTTTATATTTAGTTTAATTTTTTGTACATTTTCTTAATGCTACAAATAACTCTTCTTTTGTTGTATTTACTTTAAGTGGAATGACATACAGCGAAATATATTATTTTATGAAAAGATTCTTCGAAACTCCGCGGAAGAAAATTAGCAATTGCACTGTATCAATGATATTTTGTGGATTCGTCTCAAGCGAGAGAATAGACTATAAATTGATGCATCTTTGACTATTTCTCGTTCAGCTAATGTTGCAATGTCCTTCATCCTCCTTCGTATTGTCCTTGGGGATAATTTCATACTATTAAAAGCATCAGATTGTTCGGGACAAACAATGTTTACAACTTTATTCAAACAAGCTTTAATGAACTTTCCTCCATTAAAGCACTTCGTCGATTTTGCGATTTCCAAAGCAATAGCATAACTGACATGGAATTTTCTACCGCTCATATCTTGTTCCATAATATTTTCAATAACGGAAACCATTGTTTGAGTTCTATTTTTTATGTAATTGGTTCGTCCGTACTAGTCCTACATACATTTCTGTTTATAACTTAGATTAGTTGTGATCATGCTTACGGACGATTTCGTGATAATTATATAATCATTATGGCATGATGTGTCATAATGTCGCTTGGTATTTCACTTACAAATGCCTATTAAAATTTTAAAACAAATTAGGCATCTTACATTGTCACCACATGCACAACAAAAATTGTATTCTTATTAGTCTTTAAACACACGTTTTCGAACAGACGTTATTGGTTTCGAGAGAAACACGATCTAAATCTGAGCAGGTAATCCGGTACCGTAATAGATGCTTGTGTACTGGAGTTGTAGAGGAGTTGGATGGAAGGGAGAGGGTGAAGCAAAAACAGTTTACTTCGCTGTCCCAGCCACGTCACTATTGCTAGCAATCACGATCCCTGCGTTATTGACGATGCTTGCAAACTCAGAAAATGATTTAGGCTAATCGTACTTAAGTACAGTTATGCCAATAATGGATCATATTATTTCACAAAAACGTTTCAGGAAGGCTCTAAATTTAATTTATATGTAGTTAGGAACCAGTGATTTAGATTATAATATGATTATGCCGCGGGATTCTAAATTACAACTTTCGTGTGCCACATGTAAAAACGCTGGTGTATGTACTAGTATTCGTAGGTGAGCTAGCAATGCGCTGTTGCCAAGCTGCACAGACTTTCAGCCTAATTTTCCAATTAACTATACACTTAATTACAAAAAAAAAAAAAAAACATAATACGCTTTTGTATTTATTTATTTTAATGTCTTCTATTGTCCCTTTCAATCTGCGCAGTTGCATTACTTCCAATCTACTGTATATCGACTACTCCCGATTTTGACTAACTATACCTCGTGGCGCAATTTAAAAAATTTTAAAGCAACCTACCTATCTAATTTTGAAAATTCGTAAAATATGGATTAACCTTAGCACAGTTTATCTACACTCGGAAGCCATGCAAAGAATTTTTATCGCTCGTGGCGCAATTTAAACATTTTTAAAGCAACCTATATATCTAATTTTAAAAATTCGTAAAATATGGATTAACCTTAGCACAGTTTATCTACACTCGGAAGCCATGCAAAGAATTTTTATCACTCGTGGCGCAATTTAAACATTTTTAAAGCAACCTATATATCTAATTTTAAAAATTCGTAAAATATGGATTAACCTTAGCACAGTTTATGTACACTCGGAAGCCATGCAAAGAATTTTTATCACTCGTGGCGCAATTTAAACATTTTTAAAGCAACCTACAAATCTAATTTTAAAAATTCGTAAAATATGGATTAACCTTAGCACAGTTTATCTACACTCGGAAGCCATGCAAAGAATTTTTATCACTCGTGGCGCAATTTAAACATTTTTAAAGCAAACTACATATCTAATTTTAAAAATTCGTAAAATATGGATTAACCTTAATACAGTTTATCTACACTCGGAAGCCATGCAAAGAATTTTTATCGCTCGTGGCGCAATGTAACATTTTTAAAGCAGCCTACATATCTAATTTTAAAAATCCGTAAAATATGGATTAACCTTAGCACAGTTTATCTATACTCGGAAGCCATGCAAAGAATTTGTATCGCTCGTGGCGCAATTTAAACATTTTTAAAGCAACCTACATGTCTAATTTTAAAAATTCGTAAAATATGTACAGTTTATCTACACTCGGAAGCCATGCAAAGAATTTTTATCGCTCGTGGCGCAATTTAAACATTTTTAAAGCAACCTACATGTCTAATTTTAAAAATTCGTAAAATATGGATTAACCTTAATACAGTTTATCTACACTCGGAAGCCATGCAAAGAATTTTTATCGCTCGTGGCGCAATTTAAACATTTTTAAAGCAACCTACATGTCTAATTTTAAAAATTTCGTAAAATATTTACAGTTTATCTACACTCGGAAGCCATGCAAAGAATTTTTATCGCTCGTGGCGCAATTTAAACATTTTTAAAGCAACCTACATGTCTAATTTTAAAAATTCGTAAAATATGGATTAACCTTAGCACAGTTTATCTACACTCGGAAGCCATGCAAAGAATTTTTATCGCTCGTGGCGCAATTTAAACATTTTTAAAGCAACCTACATGTCTAATTTTAAAAATTCGTAAAATATGGATTAACCTTAATACAGTTTATCTACACTCGGAAGCCATGCAAAGAATTTTTATCGCTCGTGGCGCAATTTAAACATTTTTAAAGCAACCTACATGTCTAATTTTAAAAATTCGTAAAATATGGATTAACCTTAGTACAGTTTATCTACACTCGGAAGCCATGCAAAGAATTTTTATCGCTCGTGGCGCAATTTAAACATTTTTAAAGCAACCTACATGTCTAATTTTAAAAATTCGTAAAATATGGATTAACCTTAGCACAGTTTATCTACAGTACACTCGGAAGCCATGCAAAGAATTTTTATCGCTCGTGGCGCAAGTTAAACATTTTTAAAGCAACCTACATATCTAATTTTAAAAATTCGTAAAATATGGATTAACCTTAGCACAGTTATCTATACTCGGAAGCCATGCAAAGAATTTTTATCGCTCGTGGCGCAATTTAAACATTTTTAAAGCAACCTACATGTCTAATTTTAAAAATTCGTAAAATATGTACAGTTTATCTACACTCGGAAGCCATGCAAAGAATTTTTATCGCTCGTGGCGCAATTTAAACATTTTTAAAGCAACCTACATGTCTAATTTTAAAAATTCGTAAAATATTGATTAACCTTAATTCAGTTTATCTACACTCGGAAGCCATGCAAAGAATTTTTATCGCTGGTGGCGCAATTTAAACATTTTTAAAGCAACCTACATGTCTAATTTTAAAAATTTCGTAAAATATATACAGTTTATCTACACTCGGAAGCCATGCAAAGAATTTTTATCGCTCGTGGCGCAATTTAAACATTTTTAAAGCAACCTACATGTCTAATTTTAAAAATTCGTAAAATATGGATTAACCTTAATACAGTTTATCTACACTCGGAAGCCATGCAAAGAATTTTTATCGCTCGTGGCGCAATTTAAACATTTTTAAAGCAACTTACATGTCTAATTTTAAAAATTCGTAAAATATGGATTAACCTTAATACAGTTTATCTACACTCGGAAGCCATGCAAAGAATTTTTATCGCTCGTGGCGCAATTTAAACATTTTTAAAGCAACCTACATGTCTAATTTTAAAAATTCGTAAAATATGGATTAACCTTAATACAGTTTATCTACACACGGAAGCCATGCAAAGAATTTTTATCGCTCGTGGCGCAATTTAAACATTTTTAAAGCAACCTACATGTCTAATTTTAAAAATTCGTAAAATATGGATTAACCTTAATACAGTTTATCTACACTCAGAAGCTATGCAAAAAATTTTTATCGCTCGTGAAGCAATTTAAACATTTTTAAAGCAACCTACATATCTAATTTTAAAAATTCGTAAAATATGGATTAACCGTAGCACAGTTTATCTACAATCGGAAGCAATGCAAAGAATTTTTATCGCTTTTAAAAATCCAGCGCACTCCGTATGTACTGGCAAAGATGATAACAACATAGACCTCTGAGGAGGACTTCATGAGATGGGATTCGAGCCATAGCTCTTGCTACCTCATTATTATCCCCTGAAGGTGAAAGAAGTTACAACGTGCAAAGAATATAAAAGAGTGCAAGTCATCTCCACCTTTAAGAAATGATCAGACACCAAACAACTTGATTGGACAATTAACTGCGGACTTCCCACATGCTCAGAAGATAATGGTGAGTTTATGTAACTGAACAATATATCAAATCCTCCCTTGATCACTTCACGCTCGGGCGATATGCGGAGTTCTCTTCATATCCATGGCGCTACAGACCATGAAGGGCCAAGACCGACCGACCAGCCGGCTGCTGGCCTCATGTCCACATGCCGAAGCAGAGGTGAACGATTATCCAACCAGAATGGAGGCATCGTGTGGTTAGCACGATGATCCCTCCAGCCGTTATAGCTGGTTTGCGAAACCGGATTTTCGCTACCTATCGTAGCTTCCCAAGTGCATCACGATGCTGGGTGGGCACAGGTCCCAAACACTGGCCGAAATCTCATGAGAAAATTTCTTCCCCCATGAGGACTCGAACTAGCGCGCATTCCGTAACGCGAGTCCTAAGCAGGATGCCTTAGATCGCGACGCCACGGCGCGGGACGTTCTCTTTATATGGCGACAATCAATTTTGACGTTATTCCAGTCAGGGGACCGCTGGGTTACTTTCTGCGACGGCAAATTTCTGATTAATGGAATTTTTTGGCTAGGTAATTGTTCAGAATAACGCCAGATGGCGGGTCTCATCCTCGAACGAGTACCTAACAGCAATAAAACTAATGAGTAATGACTATAAGCTCCAGGGTCCGGAACTCAATGCCCTTCTTATATCGAAAAACCTCAAAGTCTTCATCCCAGCCTATACCTGTATAGTTACTGCAGGTGATTTTCATCAAACATATACACAACTCCATAAAACTAGTTAATGGTAGTTCTGTTACATTTATGTTTTCCAGTATTCGCCTTAACTTTTACAATAAAAATCCATTTAAATATTGAGGCCCTGAAATAGCAATGGTGCTAAGTGCCAAAAATAAGAAATATAATTACTTGAGAAGAACTGATACTACTGTGCAGCATTGTCCAGTGTTATATATCGATCATAGTTCTGATTGGAGGTCTCATGACACTTGCCCCGATTATTATGCAATCTGAATTGGTATATAGCACATACCAATTTCTAAAAAGTAAATGGCACTTAGCACCTTTCATATATCAAGGCCTCAATTACCTATACTTCATGCCATTTGACTCTTGTTAGGTCTAAAACATTTACATTGCTTTATTTAGTCAATATAACACGACGAGACTTCTAACATTGTATTTATAACCCAACGTTTCTCGTATCTTATCTTCCTCTTCCCATCTCACTTTAGCTATGAACATAAATTTACCTTCTTTTTTTAATTACAGTATTTTCACTTACAATTACGTATAATTTCTTACACACTTTTCTGTTGACTATTGCAGATGATAGATGAAATGAGGGGAAGAGTGTTGGTGGATGATATGGGGCAGCCTAGTCAGACTTCACTGCACGTCTAGGAAATCGCGAGCACTGTAATGCTACCACGGGTGCCGGTACCTGGTTTGATATAGGAGAGGAGAGCGTCCAACGCGAAGGGGAGGAAAGGTTTGTACATAACGTAAATATCACTACAAACTACGTACAAATAAATACATAATGCTTGCACTGAAAATTATAGTCGCGACGCTGTTATTCCCGGCGTGACTCCTCCTCTTTGCTTAGGTCTTAGGAAATCAAGGCTCTATAAAGTCTAGGTAGGTAGTATCGTTCGACATTTTTGTTCTTTCGTAGTCGAGCTACCAGACGAGGGATCTATTTTCCACACCGTTAAACATTATCATGTCGTAGCTCCTATGATAATAAATCAAACGCACTGTAGTTGAGCAAATAACTGAGCGGCAAATAACGTCCTTGTGTGCTTTCTGCGAACGCCAACGAAAGAGCCAAAATCGCGGGCGATTATATTAAGTATTTATCGAGCCTTAGGAAATGCTTAACATCTTCACCAGCGAACCACAAGACGCACACGTTTAAATGTTGCCGACCTGCAATGTGATTGACTGCCGGAAATTAGAGCGACGGGACTTTAATATTTATATTTCCATGTAACTCGTAACATTACCTATTAACTTCACTTCTGAACAATAAAACGTTATAATAAAATTGATGATATATTATACTGACCATTCTATAGTCATTACACAACTGAATTTAAATTAAGACGTTAATTGTTATAAACTACTATTACTTAAAACGGCGAATTTATTTAGGGCACAAATTAAAAAAAAATAATTTAGGAGTGCACTAGACAGTGCTAATTTTTACACGTGGTTTCCAGCTATAAATTAAGATTTTAAGCTATAAATAGACATATTTTAAGTTGATGTTGCTTCAGTAGGACGCTGTTTGTTTGCAACAATCAGTGGCGCCAACTTATACGGGCTCTTGGGGCCGGAGCCCACCCAATCTTAATTTATAAAATTGAATGTGGGTATGTGGGTATGTATGTATGTATGTATGTATGTATGTATGCATGCATGCATGCATGCATGCATGCATGTATGTATGTATGTATGTATGTATGTATGTATGTATGTATGTATGTATGTATGTATGTATGTATGTGGGTGTGTATGTTCCCTATACAAATCTACACGCTTTGACCGATATGTGCTAAAGTTTGCACATTTAACCTTCATAACCAGGAGAAGAACGAAATTTATAAACTTGTAGTTGCTATTTGGGAAAAGGAAATTGTACCAGAACAATGGAAGGAGTCCATAATTGTACCTATTTTTAAAAAGGGGGACAAAACCAACTGTGGTAACTTTCGAGGAATATCACTTTTGTTGACGTCGTATAAAATTTTGTCCAATATTCTTTTGAGAAGATTAACTCCGTACGTACATGAAATTATTGGGGATCATCAGTGCGGTTTTCGGCGTAATAGATCGACAATTGATCAGATTTTTTGTAGTCGACAGATAATGGAGAAAAAATGGGAGTATAAGGGTACAATACATCAGTTATTCATATATTTCAAAAAGGCATATGACTCGGTTAAGAGGGAAGTATTATATGATATTCTTATTGAATTTGGTATTCCCAAGAAACTAGTTCGATTAATTAAAATGTGTCTCAGTGAAACATACAGCAGAGTCCGTATAGGTCAGTTTCTATCTGATGCTTTTTCAATTCACTGCGGGCTAAAGCAGGGAGATGCACTATCACCTTTACTTTTTAACTTCGCTCTAGAATATGCCATTAGGAAAGTTCAGGATAACAGGCAGGGTTTGGAATTGAACGGGTTACATCAGCTTCTTGTCTATGCAGATGACGTGAATATGTTAGGAGAAAATACACAAACGATTAGGGAAAACACGGAAATTTTACTTGAAGCAAGTAAAGCGATCGGTTTGGAAGTAAATCCCGAAAAGACGAAGTATATGATTATGTCTCGTGACCAGAACATTGTACGAAATGGAAATATAAAAATTGGAGATTTATCCTTCGAAGAGGTGGAAAAATTCAAATACCTTGGAGCAACAGTAACAAATATAAATGACACTCGGGAGGAAATTAAACGCAGAATAAATCTGGGAAATGCGTGTTATTATTCGGTTGAGAAGCTCTTATCATCCAGTCTGCTGTCCAAAAATCTGAAAGTTAGAATTTATAAAACAGTTATATTACCGGTTGTTCTGTATGGTTGTGAAACTTGGACTCTCACTCTGAGAGAGGAACATAGGTTAAGGGTGTTTGAGAATAAGGTGCTTAGGAAAATATTTGGAGCTAAGCAGGATGAATCTACAGGAGAATGGAGAAAGTTACACAACACAGAACTGCACACATTGTATTCTTCACCTAACATAATTAGGAACTTAAAATCCAGACGTTTGAGATGGGCAGGGCATGTAGCACGTATGGGCGAATTCAGAAATGCATATAGAGTGTTAGTTGGGAGACCGGAGGGAAAAAGACCTTTAGGGGAGGACGTAGATGGGAGGATAATATTAAAATGGATTTGAAGGAGGTGGGGTGTGATGATAGAGAATGGATTAATCTTGCACAGGATAGGGACCGATGGCGGGCTTATGTGAGGGCGGCAATGAACCTTCGGGTTCCTTAAAAGCCATTTGTAAGTAAGTAAGTAACCAGGAGAAGAATATAGGCTACATTAAAATTGTACAAATGGAAGTTAAATTAATTAAAATTATAAAAAATAAAATTAAATGGATCAAATCTTCATGCATAATATTAAAATACAAAATCTTCTACAGTCAATTGTTTTTTATTATTGTCTGTTGTATTCAACATCGACTTTCACGAGGCCTTGGAAATTTTAACACGAAATTAAATTACATTGTTGTTACAGATCATGAAGGCTAAAACTAGATAATTCATGCAATAAGTATCTTTATGCATTCCAGGACCGTATTATGAATTCCTCGATGCAGTTTTGTAGATAGTGAGAAAATTGTTTTATGCAACTGAATTCTAGAATTCTTTGAAACTACAAGGATTGCTACCACATAATTTACTTAATATTGAATAACCAATAGTACTATTGCGAAATATTGACCCACCAAAATTATGCACGAATAAGAATTGGTGTGAAAAACTCATACGAAACGTAATATAATTGATGATATTAAATGCAAAAATAAAAGTAGATGTTTTTATTCCACGTATTTCTAGGATACTCATTCAATTTTAAGCAACTGCAATTTCAATGCCACTAGCATTTGTAATGGCCATATTAAAATGAAGCTCAAGGACAGTCGCTCAAAGTTGCAGACATTAACTAAAAAACTGCGTGTTTTGCACATCCTCAACTATATTTTATACAAAGAAGTGAAAAAAAAAAAGATTTTACACATATAAATAATCAATTCAATGATACTTTTATGTTACTAATGTAGTATGTGACTGTACATAAGCTCACTGAAAATAGCATTGCATTATTCTCAAAATATTGTTGTTCACGTTGCAAATTTAATATGTTAAGCGTTGTGGAAATAAAAATCTCTTAATTTCTAAAATACCGGTAGGCCTATACGTTTCTCAGAATATTAGTCTTTATGTTAAAGAATGACTTATTGCGAATTAATATTGTATCTGTATTCTGTATGTAAAATTAGAATTAATATAATATGTTCTGAATTTATGAGATATAGTTTCAAGTCATATTAAAAAAAACTGGATATGATATAAGTGGGTGTATAGCGGTCAAGATGTAAAAAAATCTTCCAATATAAATTAAATTATATATGTATAATATTGATTCGATGATGAAACTGATCAGAAAGAGGAGAAGGAATTGTATTTTCGTTGGGTTTTACTTTATTTGTATTTCTGGCGGTGTGGAAGAGAAGGCCTAATGGCCTTAACTTCACCAGAATAAATAAATAAATAAAATAAATAAATAAATAAATAAATAAATAAATTTAAAACAACAGTTTAACGTCAGGCACATGATGAAATGTTTTCTTTTCGGTGGCTGATTTACAGCTGTCTTAAATTGAGTTAACCCTGGCAGGCATTTGGCTGAGTTCATTAATTCATATAAGTGACTTAAGTAAAGATTCATCTTTATGGGCGAGGAAAGCTTAGTAAAGCCAATTCGTTTTGGTTGTGTATAGTTAGGTTTCCGAGATTTCCGAAAATTTAATAACCAGTTTAATTAAAAATAGAAGCAGAAAGGAAAACCCGGGCAACGCCGCGTACTTTCAGCTAGTAATAATAATAATAATAATAATAATAATATTATTATTATTATTATTATTAGGCATACTATTATTTATTTTAACTTATAAGTCAAGTGTTTGAGCCCACCCAGTGTTTTCCAAAATTTGGCGCCACTGGCAACAATAATGCAATTGTTGGATTTGAAAAGTAGGCAGAAGCGAATGGTTACACGTCAATATAAGCGGCGTTAGATAAGTTCCTACAGCGAGTACTCATTGGCACGGCTGATACAGAGAAAAGGGAATATCCCGAGAAAAATCCTCCGCAACGTCTGCCTTATTCAACATAAATTCCATCACTGCATAACGGGGATCGAACCCGGGCCGCCAGGATGGACGACCAGCAAGACGAGGATCCTTCAGTAAAAACCCAAACACTGACTTGACCATGGAAAAAAAGAAGATGAATGAGGTAAGGACGCGGTTGTGGCCTATTTATTTTTGGCGCGATTCCTACAGTTTCATTGGAATGATGTCTTGTATGGGCACTGGGAAGTAACATAAAATATTTTATCACCCAGTGTTAAGGTGGTTAACAATGGAAATGTGTGGACACGAGAGGCGAGGTCCATACAACAGGTTTCACCGCTTCTTGTTGTCCTTGTACGGAACCTCTCGACCTCAAAAAAACTATCGTGGTCAGGGACTTCACGGCCGGCTAATGCATCATGAAACTTCGCAAACGATGCGCGAAACAAGCTACTCCCTACTTAATTTATCTTCGATGTACTTCAATGATAGTTACAACTACCGAGAATCATTTTCCTTCGTGTGTAGTTCCGTCGAAATTTAGCGAGAATTTCTTCATCGTTTTCATTACATCCGTAAAATATGACAATCCTAGTAAAGCAGAACTTCAATTGTCCGAACACCAAATGTTAGGATCGTTAATTCTGGATCGATTTTCATGAAATTTAAAAATTATTTATCCAGTGACAGAAAATATACTTCGTTTTAAAGAGAGAACATGCATATAAACATCTTACGTACATTACTACAGCTCAAGTTTTGGTCCTAAATTAAATTCTCTTGTTAAAAATAACCCTAAATTAACATATCTCAAAATATTTAATAGAAAAATTAAACATTTAATATACATACATACATACATAATGTTCTGCCAAATGGCAGGTCTTTCACCCCAAACTCAGCATTTTCCAATCTTTCCTATTTTCTGTCTTCCTCATAGTCTCCGCATATGATATATCTTAATGTCGTCTATCATCTGATATCTTCTTCTGTCCCGAACTCTTCTTCTGTTCACCATTCCTTCCAGTGCACCCTTCAGCAGGCGGTTTTTTCTCAACCAGTGACCCCGCCAATTCCTTTTTCTCTTCACGATCAGTTTCAGCATCATTCTTTCTTCACCCACTCTTTCCAACACAGCTTGAGCTTCATTTCTTATTCTGTCTGTCCATTTCACATGCTCCATTCTCCTCCATATCCACATTTTAAATACTTCTAGTCGCTTCTCTTAATATATGTTTGTATATTCATTCCTAAACTATGTTTAATCAAGTTTTCATTCATTATTTTACACTAGCCTATGTTTCTGTTATAATATTCGTATTATATTAATATTACTGAACTGTCCCCAACTACACGTTCTGTTCATTCAGGTGGCGCTAGAATAGCAGTGTTTTCCTTTCTTATTTTTATTTCTATTTTGTAATTAATTTAAAAGTATTTTAAAATGATTCTTTATTCAGTACACTCTGTCTATGACAGAACATGATGGTTTCATATAACATTTTCCATCTTGGTAGGTTTCCTTCTTATAAAGGATTGCTTAAATTTTCATGTAATTTATGTAACATGCGCAACAACTAAAGGCATACATAAATATGAATTTTTACGGCGAATACCTATTCAGAAGATGTAACAGAACTCATCTTATCCTGATGATTAACATAATTTTATTTTCACGTAGTTGTGAATGGATCAGGTTGTTCTACGTTCTTTGTAAATTTTATTTAAAATAAAACTAACAGACTGCACACTTAAAATCAGCACCTCCCTACACTTCAGTACCCATTTAAATAAAATTGTACTGACGTCCTGCATACATGGGACAAATATGTATTTTCGCAATGCCTTCTCTGTAGTTGTGCCATTAACTTAAAAATAAATTTCCATCTTATTCAGGCAATGAGCAATCAATGGTTCTTTAAAACTATTCTGTTCCCCTCATTACAGACAATTTCGGCTTTTGTGTATAAAATCGTTGCATTATGAGATTCTCTTTCCATATCGATAGATTTCCTTCTTGTAAAGATTCCATCATAGACAGATTTTACAGTATATTAAAACAGTTTAATTATAAAATCTTTGTAAACATGCAATTTTTGCTAGCAATAAATTGAAATTTCAATAATATAACTAATGTTCTGTTCTGTACTGCAATATGAAGAGTTCCTTTTAATACCACTTGATTTTACAACTTTTAACACTATATCACTTCGGAATATGTATTATATATCTTTCGCGTGCTAAATATTACAGTACCTGGTTAACTAAGTCTTTAATTTGGGACTCCACTTGCGTTGACACTCTAGCTCCATCTCACTTGCCGAATACCTCCAGACACGCAGCATCTGCTGCTGAATTAGCCGTGAAAAAGAAAGTCAATAAATATGCTCATCTTTTAGACAATTATATCTTTGTCCCCTTTGCTGTGGAGACCTTCGGTCCTTGGAGTCATGACGCTAAAGTTTTGGTATCTCAAATCGGCCAAATTTTGATCTCCATTACTGGTGATCGCCGTTGCACTACTTATTTGCGTCAACGCTTAAGTATTGCTATTCAACGCGGAAATGCAATGAGCGTTTTGGGTACTCTTCCAGAGTCCAGCCCTTTGGACGAACTTTTTCTCCTGTAAAATTTTTTTTATCTCTATGTAAATGTTTATATTTAGTGTAATTGTAACGGTGAAAATATTGTTAATCCAATAATTTTTTATTTATTTATTTATTTTTTCATAAGTGTATATTATTTTTGGGAGTGTTTTTGTAAGTAATTTTATGAGGTTGTTATTGATATGCTGATAAATTATTTGTAATGATATTTCATTATATAACATATTGCAATTAGTCTGAAGATGGCCAATAACAGGCTGAAACTAGTTAACCAGGTACTGTAATATTTAACACGCGAAACATATTCCTTTTAATGTTTCATTTTATGCACAGTACATTCAATACCTAATCAGTCCGGATAACTGGAATTCTACTGTAATTTGAGATCATTAGTTCACACTTTGTACACAAAAATGCATGCTATCTATAACTTCTGTTCAAAGTTTCATAAAAATCTGTTAGGAGAGAAGTTATTAATAATTTTATTTTGTGTATATATATATATATATATATATATATATATATATATATATATATATATATATATATATATACCCCTCACAAAGGAGTAGTTCCTCTTACACAAACATAGAGTTTGTACACATAAAATATAAATGCTACCTGTAACGCCTATAGAAAATTTCATAAACATTTTTTAGATGGGAGAGACGTTATTAATTTTGTCTAAAACAATTCCATATAAAAGGGTAGTTCCTCTTACATAAATGTAATAAATATATATATATATATATATATATATATATATATATAGTGACTTTAGTAAGTCACAGACGGAAATACTATCCCATAGTTTCGTCAAACGTCTACGGTTCAAAAACTTTGACAACAGCTTTACTACGTTGGCAGATTAGGATGACCTTAGTGGAGTATGAGTATTAAGAAATGTTAGCTGTAATGTGGGAACTACAAGCTTAGAGTATTATATTTGAACACTGTGATAGGAAACAAATCGTAATCTCTGCAAATGTCACAATAATCATCCACACGTTTACTTCAAGGTCTCTTTGTATTCTTTAATAGAATGACACAGAATAAAAGAAAATAATTCGAAACCATGACAAATACGAGAATGAAATGTACCCTGACAAGGATTCACGTAACTTTC
Organism: Periplaneta americana; assembly: GCF_040183065.1. NCBI lineage: Eukaryota > Metazoa > Arthropoda > Insecta > Blattodea > Blattidae > Periplaneta > Periplaneta americana. The sequence continues at coordinate 43,925,403 of NC_091131.1, forward strand.
TTTAAGAAAAGGCTCTTATTGTATACTAGCCATACCCGTGCGCTCCGCTGCACCCGTTAGAAATAAATATTTAAAGTAATTACATAATTAAAATAGGACAGTTGATCCAGGGAACATTCGTGTTTGATAGAAGGATAAATCGTTTAATATGTTACTTAATTTAAATTGCATCCAAATAATTAAAATGCGATCATTTTGGTCCAGAGACACTCTTTTGGTGCAATGACAATTCCTTTAACATGTTTCTTAATTTTTATTACATGCAACCATAGTTTAATGAAGATTGACATCATTGAGATTTAATGTGTATATTTTATTTTACTTGTTATAGGTTCCCATTGAATTATGGTAATAACTTAATTTTAACCCTTGTTTTCTACGTAACCAGTAAATGGCGCTTGGCCCACTATAGTTCTGAACCCTTCAAATAACTTAAATTATATTATATAATATTACATATTATATTATATTATATCAGAAGTTACTGTAATAACATTATAGCATTATGTCCATCTAGACAAACTACACTTTCCAATGGTGAAATAATATTTAATTATAAAAATAGGTTAATTTAGCTTCCGACATTACTTCATACAAACACAGAGACATTCTCTGTAGGCTATCTTTCATAGCTTTCGATTGTTGCTGTCCAAGGCCCATTATAGACGAAGTCATTTGTTTTTTAATTCATTACACGGCCTTAGATGGCAGTTATTTTAATTTAAAACTCATTTATCTCATTAAATATCAGTCCTATCAAAATGTTTCAAGGAATAAAACTTATCGCAAATTATTTTTAAAGAAACTTTTATTATGTAACATTTTTCACAAAAATCAATAATAAGCGAGATATTTCGATTTATTTAATTCAGGCCCCCTTATAACCCCCCCCCTTTTAAGTAATGTATTTTGAATGCCATATAGCCTAAAATCTAAGTTACAACGAACTTAATTTATATTCCAATTTTCATCGAAATCCGTTCAGCCATTATCGCGTGAAAAGGTAACAAACATACAGACAGACAGACAGACAGACAGACATACAAACAAAATTTTCAAAAAAGCCATTTTCGGTTTCAGGGTGGTTAATTATATACGTTAGGACCAATTATTTTTGGAAAATCGAAAATTACCAGAAAAATTTCGGCTACAGATTTATTATTAGTATAGATAGACTGAGAACCCTTGGCATATATGATAAGTAAGTGGAAAATGTTAGAAACTGTACAAATGTTAAAGTCACAAAAACATATAACAAATTCTCCAAGCTTATTAATTCTAGTATTTATTCATACAGAACCGTTATCAACTGTTTTCATCCATGGCAAAAAGAAAGAAATTTTTCTAAACAAATCAATATTTTGAGAATTCTGAATATGAAAATTACTCATGTACAGATTTTACTATGGCTATCTAAAAAATAAATGTGGCGACAAAGTTACACTTCTACAGATTATTATAGTCAGAACTTTTATGAGGATATGAAGCAAAATATAAAACACTTTGACACAACTCTCCAAATGATATTTCAATACATATTTTGCCTGGCTTATTTAAAGATGAGTTTTCCTGTATACTTATTGGAGAGTTCGTTGGCTTAAAATAAAAAAGTATACCATTATGACATTTTTTTAGTTGGTTATTTAACGACATTGTATAAACTACTAGGTTATTTCGTGTCGATGGGATTGATGATAGTGAGATGGTATTTGGCGAGATGAGGCCGAGGATTCGCCATGGATTCCTAACATTCACCTTACAGTTGGGAAAAACCTCGGAAAAACCCCAATCATGTAATCAACCCAAGCGGGAATCGGATCCAGGCCCAAGCACAGCTTCAAATCGGGAGGAAAGCACCTGAGCCAACTGAGCTATGCCAGTGGCCACAACAGATGTTCACGAAAAGAAAATCTGTACAGGAATCAAGAAAAGTAATGTAGACCACATAAAATTTGAGAACTACAAAGACTGCCTATTTAACCAAAAGGAAAGTATAGAAGAGACATACCGAATACATTCAAAACTCCAAATGTACACAATTAAAGAAACAAAAGTCGCTCTAAATTCATAATGATGATAAAAAAATACCTTGTAGACAATATGATGCGTCTTACTTTTGCATATTGCGAGTTAAACAAATAGTATGATACACATGTTATTTTTTATGTATTTTATTTTTATTTATTTATTACAAGACCCTTGAGCACCGCTTATAATTAGGGTAGTACTTACAATTTAGGTGGCTACACAATTTGAGTACAATACATAGGTACATAAAAGTAGGGGGTCCCTCAGGGCACAGTTCTTGGTCCAATTTTATTCTTGATTTATATAAATGATTTGTTATTAACAGATTTACGCAAATATAATGGGGTTATATATTCATATGCGGATGATACCGTAATTCTTTTTGGTGAACAATCTTGAGAAGGCACTTATATTAATGCGAATAATGGATTACAGGTAATTAAAGAGTGGTTTGATTCAAACACTCTTTCCTTAAACACATCCAAAACAACTGTTGTTCCATTTTCACTGAGGTCCAGTGGTCTTCAATCTCCTCAATCTTCCTTCAGGCTCAAAATTCATCATTCAGATTGTTCTTCTCAAAATTGTGATTGTACCATATTAACCGAATCCTCAGAAGTTAAGTATTTAGGCATTACGATCGACCAACACTTACGATGGAACAAATATATTACATATTTATGCAATAGATTACGTAAAACAATTTATATCTTTGTTATACTTCGGTCATATTTACCAATTAATATTTTATGTCTCACTTATTTAGCTTTATTTCAATCCATTCTCCAGTATGGAATTTTAGGGTGGGGAAATGCTTGTAATTCTAATCTCACTCCACTAATACTTATTCAGAAAAGAATTATTAAAATATGCCTTAATAAACCAATTGATTACTCATCTGAGCTTTTGTTTACTGATTTTAATGTTTTGAAAATTAAACAGATTTATTATATTGCCTTATTAATCTTCATACATAAAAACCGTATTAAATTCAAATTGTATCATCATAAATATGGAACTAAAAGATCCGATTTTATACGACTAGAGGAACCAAAGTGTTTCACAAGCACAGCTCTGAGCCATGGTACCTACTTTGGTCCAAGGTTATACAATAAAATAATTAATAAATATCCAGATTTGGAAAATTTTAGTATCAGGAATTTCAAAAATAGCGTTAGGAATTTAATTTTTAAAGAATATATATTGATTTAATATGTATATGTATTTGTATGACTTAAATTGTTAAAATTGAAATTGTATTTTTAAATTTAATTTAATCCTGTAATTTTTTTTCTTGACCCAGTTTGTGTCAAAAAATTATCTTTGTGTTTAGATATCTCCCTGAGCACGAGTTTTTTTACTCCTTCAGGGAAGAACTAAGATTGTATTTCTGTCAATGTTATTTTATTAACAATAAACAATAAATAACAATAAACATAAAAAATCTATAAATTAGTACTGCATTATCATGTTAATGAGCTTGCTTAGTTTACAGAGTTGCCAGATGTCCTGAATTTCCTAGGATTGTTCTGGATTTCAACGGTGTATCCTGTGTCCTGGAATGTCATAAAGATTTGAAAAATACCTTTCTTTGCTCATTTCTGTAAAATTACCTTTAAAATTCCTAAGACCTACTCATTTTTTAAGACCCTATGTTCAAAGTCGCCTTCAATGCTGCTTGGCTCTTTGTATCGGGTTGTATTGAAATAAAAACGGTAATACTATAGTATGCATTAGGTATTATACAATATCTTTAGTCTTTACTCTCTTTGGAAATTGATTTACTATTGATAGAATTCAAAACACTGTATCAAGCATTTTTCCTGTATAGATCAAGCTATAATAGGACATTATTTTTCCAGACTTGGCAATAATTCAAAGGGAATTTAATAGTCTAACAAAAATGAAATAAAATTAAAAGTTTAGGCCCTATAAAATTGGTTGAAATACATAAAACAAATAAAATCAGTTTGAATTAATTCAAATGTGTAATCACGTTAAGGTATGCAGTATCATAAACTGTCTTGAATTCCTGACGAGAGAATCTGGCCAATGTGATGAAATATAAACATTGGAAGCAAGAATAATAAAGTAATGAATAAACTCACATCTGTATCAAGACTGGATCACATCTTTAAAAATATCTATAGTTGATTTGAATGAGTTAATTACAATATATTCATGAGCAAGCTTAAAATAATATGTGTAATTCCTAAGCTATTGATTGTTGTCAGCGTGCGGGTGATGATAATACATCAATAGTATTTTCTTTGTTTACTTTATACTTCATAAAGTATACTCGTATTAAAACAATTATTTTTGTGAGGGGAATAGAAGTTATCCCTGGCAGGGGTGTTAATGAATTTGAGTGGTGGAAGCTTTCCAATGGGGGAGGGAACCCCTCTCATCCCCCACCCACCCGTTAATTCGCACCCAGGCTCAGGTTTCTCACGTTACTAAAGTGTTTGTCGTAAAGTTTACATGTAGGTAGATTATTAGACATTCTGTAATTTGACTTATCACTTCACTACATCAGCTGGTTGTATGTAAGTCGTCTACTTCTACAACTTGTCAGAAATTACTTCGGCTTGGGCGACGGCAAGAATTCTCACGCCTTTGGCTCGGCTGCTGATGCACGTGTTTTTCCTTGTGTTCACGGTCTCTTGGATTACGGATACTGTTCGTTCGTACTTGAGTAAAAGTGGGCATATTGCTAGTGCGAAGTGTTACACATGTGATTTTCAAATCGAAAACAGTTAATAAGATGTGTTTAGTCGAAGTGTTGGTGTGAATGATATGAAATAATGATATTTATACTTTTAATGTGTAATTTTATTATACTAAAATGTGGGCAGCTTTTTTGATGAGAATTCTCAGAAAACGAATAGTTCTTGGAATAATATTTGCTCTGTCACTGACCTACTGTATTTTAAGTTTTTTACGTGAGGTGAGCATTATATAAACAATGGTCACTCCCATGAAGTTGTCAAAAGGTGTTGTGTTGATCCTAATTCTATATTGATTGGCTGCGTAATGTCTCGGTCAGTATTCATGCTTGGTCGTAGATATCTACACATGACTTGAGATGCCGTATTTACTAGCGATTTTAGATCATTATGAAAGATAAGCAGATTTTAGTGGAACTTTTTCTACTTAGTAAAGGGCGTGTATGTTTATGAAGCTTAGAAATTATTGTAAATATATTTTTTCTCGTAGGCAATAATGAAACGATGTTTCTGAACATGCTCATAATTACCTTTCACGTAATTTTGTAATGACATTATATGCAGTAGAAGGTAGCTACTAAAAGTCTTACTTACTTAAAACTTTTAGAGAACCCGGAGGTACATTGCCTCCCTCACATAAGCCCGCCATCGATCCCTATCCTAAGCAAGATTAATCCATTCTCTACCGTCATATCCCACCTTCCTCAAATCCATTTTAATATCCTCTCATCTACGTCTCGGCCTCCCCAAAGATCTTTTTCCCTCTGGCCTTCCAACTAACACACTACATGCATTTCTGGGTTCGTCCATAGTTCTACATGCCCTACCTATCTCAAACGTCTGGATTTAATGTTCCTAATTATATCAGGTGAAGAATACAATGCGTGTAGTTCTGCGCTGTGTAACTTTCTCCATTCTCCTGTAACTTCATCCCTCTTAGCCCCAAATATTGTCCTAAGCATCGTATTCTCGAACATCCTCAACATCTGTTCCTCTCTCAAAGTGAGAGCCCAAGTTTCACAACCATACAGAACCGATAATATAACTGTTTTATAAATTCTAACAATCAGCTTTTTTGAGAGCAGACTGGATGACAAAAGTTTCTCAACCGAATAATAACAGACATTGCCAACATTATTCTGCGTTTAATTTCCTCTCGAGTGTCATTTATATTATTTTGTTATTGTTGGTCCAAGATATTTGAATTTTTTCACCTCTTCAAAGGATAAATTTCCATTTCGGAACTAAAAGTCTTATTCGGATATTTACATTTTTTATAGCACGTGTATGAATACGGTACGAGATTGTCTCATTTAATATTTATACATACAATAAACCAAAGCTATTAACATGAAACAGATATACATTCCTATGTTAGAACATTAATTATGTTGGTTGTTTTTCTGACTGCTGCTAGCCATATTCTTTATACTGTATTTAAATTTTCTTCGTTCTCTTATAGGGGGACGACACACTTAACAATGAAATTGAAACAGTTCCTGTAAGAAGATTAGATCAGCAATTTTTGTGGCATTCAGTAAAAGACGATGTGAATGGTTCTAATGTCAAAGTGACAACATGTAGAAATTCGGTACAAGGAAAGGTTCTTATTGTCGACGACAGAGGTAAATGTTAATTTCTGTAATGAGTTTAGTGTCCATTTTATTACCCACTAATCGATTCAACACTTAAAAACTTTACGTTTCTAATTGCAAGTAACATAGTGTGCGCTTATTTTAAAATTAAGGCATCGTGTAATAACTAAAAATCTGTCATTGTCTTGGAAGTATGTTACTGATCATTTCCTGCAATGACTGAGAAACAAAATTTTTTGTTGTTGTTTATTTATAGACGCTTTAACATCTGTGGCCATATAGCGTGTGTAGGATGTTTGGGTGCATCAGTAGGCCGTTTTCACAATTGTTGAGTTCCTGTTTCTATTGTTGTGTGTTGTAGATGGCGTGTGTTCATGTTAACTGATTGTATTTCATTTTCAGGCTATGTTTGTTCTCGAACAGACATCTTGTCCAGTGGATGTTGCAATACAGATTCTGAAACTACAAAACGATATTCTTGTGAAACGTGCAAAGAAAACGGATGTTGCAGCATATATGAATATTGTATATCCTGCTGCTTACATCCAGACAAAGTAAGCATTCTTGGCATGTGAGACTTTCTGTAGGCTATTAATAATCACTAGCGAATCTACGTAAGGATCCGTAATATTGTTGAAGTCCACATTTTGAATATATGACTACCACATAATATCCAGTGATTATGCAAACACTGCTAAATCAATCACACAATACTCTGTCCTACAATGAAATTCAGAATTTGACAGTATTTGTTGCGTTCAGGTTGGATGACACAACAGTTTATTTTGATGTCCTGAAATCTTGGTTTGAATGATTGAATCTTGTCTATACCTTGACCAAAAGTACTTCCGACTTGACAGCTTACAGAAAAGTGGGAGCAGTGTTGTCATGTTGCCCATCTTTCGTGTAAGCGAGCGCGCTGCCGATAGAGTGCAGTAATGAACGGCTGACATGAACACATCCTATATTTCTAACCAATTTGTTAAACACTAGGCATTACAATTGATGTACTTTATTTTTTATTAGTTTATTATTATAAATAGTGGCAGTGCTAGTAGTCATCAATGTAATACCATTAGAAAAGCGTCGGAAGGGCGCTGTATAAAAACAGATTTAAATTTAATACGAAGTCTTTACTTTTATGAGTGCCAGTATTCTTCAATGTAATATTGTTAGAAAGGCGTTGAATAAATTGTAAACTGTAAAAATATTTACAATTAAAAATCTACACGGCCTTTTTCTTTTCTAATATCAATAACAGTGCTCTTATTAACTTTAACAAAAGCAGCAGTTCTCATGATGACTTGCGCCAAAGGTAAAAGAGGCCCACCATTATCTTTTCCCCTCTCAGAATACTCTCTTACATAACACACCATCTCTCGCGCATGACTCCTTGTCCAAAATTCTTTGTTCTCCGCCTGCCTTTTCTTGCTTCCAACATTGCACAAGTCACACACTTCACCAATAACAACGAAGATAATACGTGTAATATAATTTAAACACAATAATTATCGATACACCAAAACAATAATACAATCAAATAATATTTTTAATTCACACAAAGCACGTGCTAACCAGCCAACTCAAAGTCATTCCGGGCACTGTATTCACCACTAGGCTGTGGTATTCACGTGCAACTTTTAAACAGAGACACGGCAACATCGTCCCTTTACCATGGTTACGCTTCTCTTGTGATTGGTTGATTTGAATGGTTGCCATGGTAACATGCTAAAGGCGCCATTTGTCAGGTCGGAAGTAGTTTTGGACAGACCATAGTGCCCGCAATACCTTGTTTCTGAAATACTAATCTTATGCTTACTTTTTCCACAGAAAAATTTGTTACAGAGTGTGTTGGGTAAAGCATCAGAAACATTCAACGTGTTGTTTGCGTCAGTGACAGACCATTTTGAGCTCTGCCTGGCAAAATGTCGCACCAGTTCACAGAGTGTGCAGCACGAGAATTCGTACCGTGACCCTCGAGCCAAGCACTGCTACGGCGAGACTCCTCCTGCCACTGGAGAAGGCCCTGTACCCTCGTGAGCCTTATCATTCTTTTAACGTGTGTATGAATAAATGACCTTTGAGTTGCATGTGCATGCGACAAGAGATTCTACTCCACACCCTTGCATTCTAAGAACTACTAGCAGATATATTGGCACAAGTTTGCTTAGTGAATGATACATACTGAGCAGAACCTAAGAAAATAAATAAATAGCCTCATTATGCAGGTTCTTGATATACTGAAGTGATGTACGAGAGTTGGAACTTTAGTAATGGCAACTATTTATTTCTAACTGATACTAAAGTTTTACAGTCCTTCGATGTAATCATTAGCGTTGTCTACTGTTAATCTACTATTGATTATCTTTTTAAGATCGTGATTTACTCTGAAACGGTTAGACATTCTTGTATACCTTTTATATTGATTATTCCTGAAACATCTCATTAATCTTTAACAGGAGCCATTCTTTCATTAATGTGCATGCTTCTACATAATTAATGTAAATTGTAACTATTTTATGTTATCACTTTACTATTGTTTATTGGTTATAAAATATGTATTTTTATGCCAACTATAACCCTAATATACCTCAGGGTGAAATAGGGTTTATTAAATTGGATAATAAAAAAAACCCAATGCCAGCAATGTGAAAGTTTTAGGATGCCATTAACAGCATCTGTTCTGTTCAACTGAAGCGGCATAGGAATCAAATCGAAGTCGCAGAGGGTTAAGTCCGGGGAGTGTGGTGGATGATAAGCATGTCCTAGCCCCATTAATCGAACACACGAGTCACAGCTTGTGCTGTATGCGTCCGAGCATTGTTCTGCAAAATTATTGGTGGATTCTGCAGAAATTGTGACCACTTCTTTCTCAATCCTGGTCATAGGTTGTGTTCAAAAAATGAAGTGTAGTACTCCACATTGACGGTAGGCCTATGCTGTTGCAGAACCTAAGAAAATAAATAAATAGCCTCATTATGCAGTTTCTGAACATACTGAAGTGATGTACGAGAGTTGGAACTTTAATAATGGCAACTATTTATTTCCAACCGATGCAAAAGTTTTACAGTCCTTCAATGTAATCATCAGCATTGTCTACAACCCATTGCCAGCAATGTGGAAGTTTTAGGATGCCATTAACAGCATCTGTTCTGTTCAACTGAAGCGGCATAGGAATCAAATCGAAGTCGCAGAGGCTAAAGTCCGGGGAGTGTGGTGGATGACAAGCATGTCCTAGCCCCATCAATCGAACACACGAGTCACAGCTTGTGCTGTATCCGTCTGAGCATTGTTCTGCAAAATTATTGATGGGTTCTACAGAAATTGTGACCATTTCTTTCTCAATGCTGGTCATAGGTTGTATTCAAAAACTAAGTGTAGTATTCCACATTGACGGTATGCTATTGGAGTATGGTATGTGTTAGTATCACACCATCACAATCTTACACGAAAATCACCATAACTTTCACATTGGTGGGGATCTGATGAACGTAGTGACCCATAATGATGTCACTCGTTCAAATGACGTTTCGTTTTGGATCGTAAGACATGGTCCATGCCTCATCTAGCATAATGTTATGGCACAGTATAGAGAACATACAGTAAAGACACCTAAGCCATTTCATGAAAACAAATTCTGAGTGCGCATGTCACGAAACCGGGTGTATCATCTGGAACCTCCACCAGATGGATCTCCATCTACGACAGGGCTGGCATAATTTAATATTAACTGAAAACATTCATTACTCATCTTTTAATAATTTTAAAGACATGAGGCAAAGGAATGGCAATATAACCATAATAATAATTACTTCCGTATGCAATCATCATGAAAATATTCACTAATTAACGCTAACGTTCAAGTCACTGAGGCTTATGTTGGTAGGATTGATCCAAGTACAACATAATACATCATGGCGTCCGTTATATAATTCACATTCATTACCTAAAAACAGCTGTAATGATCCACGTAATGTGTACTTAAGCCGTTTTACCACAAATTTGGTCCATGGTAAAATAAATACCGGTACTAATTTTTATTCCATTTGTATTGTATTTTTGGTCCAGGCAAAATACTCGTTTTTTATTCACGATTTATAGTACTACTGTGGCTCACTGTAGCCTAGCCTTCTATGGTGTGGGTATTCTGGAAAGTGATAGACAAAATTTCAGAATTTTTAGGCACCAGTCCCTTTTTCTCCAGGAGCTACCACATTTTACTTTTTACCCACACATCCAATGAGAAAACATTTGAGCTAAGATAAAGCTTATTTTATTAAAATATATTTTTTAATGTATTAGAGCTGTCGATAAACTAAAAATTTTGATTGGTCAACGAGATGCCTTTAATAAATTTTAAAGAGTGTTTGTAAGTTCGAACAAAAAACACCTAACAGGAGACATGTGTCTCTTGTTCCAATAGTGGAATGAGAATAGTCCTCCTGTCTTATAGCTAATTGAAATGTCCATTCCTTACCTGTTTGGATCTACTTCAAAGACATTTCATGAAGAATAACTTTTGGTAAGAGATCCAACAGATAATTATTTATCTTCCCAGATGATGGAGCTGATATGTACCTACATAAGGTCGCAAATAGCCATACTAGCTGACGCGCCCTTTTTAAACCCCACTAACTAACTGATATGTACTTGCAGAAAATTGTATATTTCGACATCTACATGTTGATGGAATCCTAAGATTTCGCTTTACTTTGCATACCATAAAACTAAAATCATACTGAAACATGTATTGGTTTACTATTGTTCCAATTCTTTAAATTATGTTCCAGTTTGTAGCTGTCCTTGGTATGAAGGCATACTTAAAATGGGAGTCTTCAAGTGACATGTCTTGAGAAGTAGCTGTTGTGTTTGGACGTGCAAGTCATTGAATGTCATGGGTAAGAACAAATAAACATTTCAAACAGTTTTCTTACAAAATTTCTGATTTTTGCAGGTATTTTACTAACTCAGCATTTAATTTATTTCTCTATTTACTGTCTAAATAAATAAATAAGTGAAGAAAAATTCTAATAGGATGCGTATTTTCCAGGCTAGAGGGCCGTGGTCTGTCGGTGTTACAACCAAACGTTTCGTCCACTACTCCGGTGGACATCTTCAGTGGAATGGTACACATGTGCGGAGAGATCTGCTGTGTGTATCAGGAACTGGCATTGAGACTGGTAGCCCGTCGATATTTAAGGTGTGGGACTGTTGTTGCTTGTCGTTGTCGTTGTGGTCCGCACCAGTGGCTTCGGTGTTCTGATTGTCATAGTGTCTAATTGTCGGAGAAAGGGTTTGATGTTCCTGATACACATAGCAGATCTCTCCGCACACGTGTACCACGCCACTGAAGATGTCCACCGGAGTAGTGGACGAAACGTTTGGTTGTAACACCGACAGACCACAGCCCTCAAGCCCGGAAAATACGAGGCCTGTCTAAAAAGTATCCGACCTTTAGCCAGAAAAAATATTTCAAATACCTGACGGGGTTGGGACCCTATTCCCCTTCAAAGTAGGCCCCTTGTGCTTGCACACACTTAGCCCACCGATCCTTCCACTGCCGGAAACACCTCTGGAAGTCTTCTTTTGGAATGGTGTTCAGCTCCGTCGTCGCGTTCCGCATTATCTCTTCTCTACTCTCAAAACAGGATCCTTTCAGTGGTGTCTTCAATTTTGGAAACAACCAGAAGTCGCAAGGAGCCAGGTCTGGAGAGTAGGGAGGTTGGCGACTGCATCACGGAGTCGCCAGAGAACATCGTGATAGTACTCCTTTTTCACCGTTTGTCCTTCTGGTGCGTATTCGTGATGCACAATTCCACGGACATCAAAGAAAACAGTCAGCATCACCTTGATTTTGCTTCGCACCTGCCGTGCTTTCTTCGGCCTTGGAGACTCGGGATGCTTCCATTGCGATGACTGTCTTTTTGTTTCTGGGTCGTACCCGTACACCCATGACTCATCTCCAATTATCACGGTGTTCAGAAACCCAGGATCAGTGTTGGCGGTGTCCAGAAGGTCCTGTGCAACGTCACGACGGAGGTCATTTTGTTCCGGGGACAACTTGGGCACGAATTTCGCAGCCACTCGGTTCATGTTCAAATCATCACGCAAAATTGCATGTGCAGAATCTTTACTCACTCCAACCTCTTCGGCAATCTCCCGCACGGTCAAACGACGATCTGCCATCACCAAATTTCGCACCCTCTCAACAACAGCTGCACTCCGAGCAGTTTGGGGCCTGCCACAACGCTGCTCACTCTCCGCTGATGTGCGGTCATCTTTGAATTGGTTGAACCACTCCTTAATTTGTGTTACACCCATCGCATCTTCCCCAAACACCTGCTGAATCTTACGAATTGTTTGACTTTGAGAATCACCAAGCTTTTGACAAAATTTGATGCAGTATCTTTGCTCAATTCGTTCAGTCATCTTGCGAGAAAACTAAATCCGACAAACACTTAGAACAGCACCTTACTTGGCGACCACCAGCCAGTGACTGGCACAAGCGAATGCGGTGAAAAAATTCAAGCATGCGCATTACAGTTCCTCCTTCCACCGTACACAGTGGCGCCGCCTTAGAATCACTACTTTGCGCGGGAAAATTTAAGGTCGGATACATTTTAGACAGGCCTCGTACGCATCCTATCAATGCCGACCGTGAAAGCCTACATTCTAAAAATTCTAATCATTCTCCAATATTATGTACTTATAATTGATTCCTTACATTTCAACTACAGTGTGGGGGTGTGTAAGATGACTTTAGTGGCAGTCAAGTGTAATGGCATACAATTCTAATACAACATCCCAAACTTATAGAGAAGAGTTCGACAATCTGTTTTGAAAAGCAGCTACAAAAATATTTTAATTTGTGAATTATCTTCCTTACCAGAAAATTAACTTTATTATGAAGTATTTGTGGGAATAAGGGACTCAGAACACTGATAGTGACGACAAAGACTTTGTCTCCCTAACTGGACATGGTAAACCAGATACTAACACAGTTACTGTACCCCAAATTATTCGAAATAATCCTTTAAAGAGAGAGGAGAGCAGTGCCAAGATCCATTACACAAAAGAAAAGACAATATTTTATTGAACTAGTTAATTTAGCTGTGACTTAACATGGAAAACTGTATACGAACGTGAAAGCAACCTCAATTTCAGAAAACATCCTTTGTCTGCACAAAAGACAGATACTTGATATGCATTCTTATGCTAAAAGTTCAATCTGATGAAAGCCTTACATTCAGTGGACTCAGTTTAATTCCGATACTTCTTAATTCTAAAGCAAAATACCACACATTTGCACTTTTGACACCTTGTTTTTAATAAAAAGAACAAGTGTTAGGTAAACAAAGGCAGATTATTTGCTGAAGTCATCTGTTCCTCATATTTACTTCTTCATTTTTCTCACTTTCTTTATGCTAGTTTGCATACCAGCAACCAGAGACTGTTATATCAGTACACCTGCCATAGGTTGAGAAATTCTGATTTGGAACTATTGTCGGACCATCGGATCTGTGCCCCTTCAGCGCTGTCGTCGTTCTTGAAAAAGTTAACGCCTGTACTCACTCCATTCCACCCGCTTTCCTCCCACCACGTTAAACAGCAGGCCACGAACCTTGCCGAATAGGGATGTTGCCAAACTTTCGTCAAACGTTGTCATAAATAAATGCTACAATATCATTTCTTTCAATCAAAATACAACTTGTATTTCTACATTTTTTAAACCTAAATCCCATGTCTCGAATCACTTTGTGTAGCATTTCTCTCCAGCCTTGGAATTTATTGCTTCCCTCGCAACCTTCAGTAATTTCTTCAATGTCGGAACTTCTTTTTGCACTGTATAAAATTTTTGCATCTTTCTTCTTAAAATAAACATCGGTTCATATATCTACAAGAATTAAATGTTCCCTTGGTCTGTTCTTCCCTGGTGATTCTAGCTTTTCATCTCCTGCACAGACTCCCTCTCTCCTGATTTTCTTTATTAGGCGCTCTGACCTGCCTATATAAATTACATAACGTGTTGTATTAATATTAGTTAAGTAAGTAATTTTAATACGTAATCAATTGAAATAAAATAAGTCTCCCCAGTGATCGCAGCTGTTCTTTTCGTTGCCTTATTTATAGGAAAGAGATATTGACCTGTTCGTTTCTCTTCATCGCAAAATGCTATTACGTATTTGCTTAATAATATTTCTTTCACCACTCCTTGCTACAGTGTTTATGTTGAATTGACAACAATGGACTGCAAGTGCTAATAAACTGTCCCTCAAGAAGGCTCAAAATTGTGAGTAGTGGGAGAGAGAAAGAAAAGAGAGAGATTGGAATGCAGGGGGAGAAATGAATTACCGAGGCTGAGAAGGAATTAGGGTTCAGTTTGCATATCTTACCGGGGCACAGATCCGATGGTCCGACAATAGTTGAATTCTTGCGAATTTTGTTGTATACATTTGAATATGCTATTAAGTATTTTTCTAACTGATTTGTTCTATATGTTAGATTGTGAGCTTTGTATTACATCGACACAAAAATTTGCATTGCTCAGAAAATTTAATTGCTAGTCTCATTATATGTAATATTCCTACATCTTTCATAAACATTCCGTTATTTTTCTACAAAGTCGCCATCATTTTCTGTGCACCATCTGTGAATGCGATGCTGTATTCCATCCTGGTAAAAATCCTTATTGTAATTCCAGAGGTCAGCATAAACATTTTATTTCAGCTCATAATTTTGGACTCAGGTTCTGTCTGCTGTAACGATGTATGACATAAAAATATCCAGAAGCTTCAAATGAAGGGTACACGGGAAAACTGATCAAGGTCCATCAAAAATCGAAATTGATTTAATAATGCTATCTTATAGTGGGAAAGAAGTACTATCATGTGGTCTAGCTAGTAATAAGAAATCATCGTTCTTGACATTCAACTACGTCAATTTCTATTAAATACACACATAACAAAGTATTAAGTGCATAAACTTTAGAATTCGTTTTTTTCGAAACTTTCTAAAATGGACCTTCATCGTTATTCCTGTGTACCCTTCAAATGTCTTCATGGGTTACGAGATTAAAAAAAAAAAAAAAAGAGGCATCACTTTCTTACAAACCCACTAATTTCAAAACACTACCTGCTATTTCAGTAACAATTACTTACTTTTACTTTTGTGGGCTTCTCCACTCTTCAGCGGTTGCCCTGAATTCCCTTCCGCCATCCTTCTCTATCCCGCCAATCCTCCTCCTGCATATGTCGGTCCATCATTTGCATGAGACCAGCTTTCCATGTTTTTCTTGGTCTCACACGCTTTCTCCTTCCCCGAGGTGACCATTCCAGAATAATCTTTGGCCATCTTTCTTCTTTCATCCTTTTTACGTGGCCATACCATTGAAGGGTTCGCCTCTCAATTCTTTCAATTACCGACTCTTCCATCTCTATCATTTGTCTCACATCCTCATTCCTTCTCCTTTCCAATCTGGATACTCTAGCAGCTCTTCTTATCCCCTCCATCTCCGTCACTTGTATCTTACACTTCTGACGTTCAACAAGTGCCCATCCCTCTGCCCCGTATGTTAGTATAGATTCAACTATAGTTTGTAGAATTCTTTTCTTCATTTGTTTGGAAATGGATCTACTCCACAGTACCCCATTCAGCATCTTTATGTAACAATTACAATAATGTATATTTTCTTTCCCTAACAGGAATCCCTTAGTCTTACATATTCGTGTTCTTGGGACACTAGAGTAGTGGATTTAGACATCTTTTGGAAATCTCCAGGTGATGGATGCAACTGTTTCAAGATATCGTGGTGGAAAAGGTGTTTAAGTGTTTGATAAAGAATTGTAATGTCTACTTAAAAAAAAAGCGTACTTTTTTAATGTGGTGCATGCAAGTGTATAGATATGCAAGAAAAGTGCCTCATCGAACTTGTAAATGTCAATGTATGTGGATTTGTATTTGTATAATTATATGTTAAGAGATTTGAATTGTGTAAAACAATGAGATTTTAATGTGAAATAAGTGTAATATTCCATAAGGAAACAAACAATGCTACGAATATATTGAAAAATGATAATTGAATAGTGTATGTTAAGAGGAGGGCATTGTATTTGATATAAATGTGTGCTATAAATGATGTGTGAATCAATGTAAAGTCACTGTGATTTTTGGTGCTTTGCTGTCACTGAGATATGAACTGTGTTTTAACAGTACATTTTATTAACTATGTAGGGAGAAATGTATACAGAATATTTCTTATATAAAATTTCATGGATATAACAGCTCTAAAATGAGCTTGTTTTCTGTGTCTCATTTCCTTATTTTAGAATATAGGTGGAAAAAGAACTGTAACAAAATTGTTAAGAAAAGAAGATTAAAGAATTGATGTTTCACTCTTTTCTTTTAGACTCAATATTTTAATGAATTCAATATGCCAGTCTTTTCTATTTTTCAAAGAAATCAAAAGACTGTTCATCGACCTTGGGGAATGATGTTACCTGAAATTAATATGAATCGAACACATTTTATTAAAACTCTAACAAATAATTTTACATACACTGTGCTGCAGAAGAAATGCCGATAAGAAATTATACTGTTTTCCGAGAACTTTAGCAAACATGGCGAGGTGGAAAACTATTTTCCTGAGATTAGTTTTTTAAAAACATGTAAATACGACTTTTATAACATGTTCACGTTATTATTTAATATGAATTGATTTTAAATTATTCATATACTTTTATTTTACAACATTAATAAGGATATTACTTACTGGCTTTTAAGGAACCCGGATGTTCATTTCCGCCCTCACATAAGCCCGCCATTGGTCCCTATCCTGAGCAAGATTAATCCATTCTCTATTATCATATCCCGCCTCCCTCAAATCCATTTTAATATTATCTTCCCATCTACGTCTCGGCCTCCCTAAAGGTCTTTTTCCCTCCGGCCTCCCAACGAACACTCTGGATTCGCCCATACGTGCTACATGCCCTGCCCATCTCAAACGTCTGGATTTAATGTTCCTAATTATGTCAGGTGAAGAATACAATGCGTGCAGTTCTGTGTTGTGTAACTTTCTCCATTCTCCTGTAACTTCATCCCTCTTAGCCCCAAATATTTTCCTAAGCATCTTAATCTCTGTTCCTCTCTCTAAGTGAGAGTCTAAGTTTCACAACCATACAGAACAACTGGTAATATAACTGTTTTATAAATTCTAACTTTCAGATTTTTCGACAGCAAACTGGATGATAAAAGTTTCTCAACCGAATAATAACAGGCATTTCCCATATTTATTCTGTGTTTAATTTCCTCCCGAGTATCATTTATATTTGTTATTGTTGCTCCCAGATATTTGAACTTCTCCACCTCTTCAAAAGATAAATTTCCAATTTTTATATTTCCATTTCGTACAATATTCTCGTCACGAGACATAATCATATACTTTGTCTTTTCGGGATTTACTTCCAACCCTATCTCTTTACTTGCTTCAAGTAAAATTCCTGTGTTTTCCCTAATCGTTTGTGGATTTTCTCCTAACATATTCACGTCATCCGCATAGACAATTAATAAGAATATTGCACGAAAATAGTGGAACTGCAGTTTATATGGTATTCCACAGCCTTCCTTATTGTCCATGGATGCTGTCATTGTTACAGTCGATATATACGGCCAGTTGCCTTTCTTATAGTAGTAACAAAAAAATTGATGAATTTTATTATAAATATAAAATTTATAGTTTAATGAAGACATACACCAACAACCTGAATGATGTAATGATAACAGAGCAATAATAGAGTTTATATGCAATGCCTTCTGTGTATCTCTATCTCTAGTGTTTTCTAAGCAAAGTCCTCGTAACACGATAATATTTCAAATCGATAGCGACTTCAACTCGGTATTTCTTTTACAGCCCAGTGTACTAACAAGTTTGCAGAAAACACTGGCATCATTACTCTAAGTACCTTCATATATACTTCGAATGGAGAAGAAAAGAACATGGTAATTTAAGGCCGATGCCCTTAGAAAACTAAAATACACCGTCTATGAAGAAGTCCACGGAACCACCGACAATGGCAGTAACAGATGAATTGACATAATCGCCATTAGCGAATCCCTGTCTCAGGGTATGATAATCGACTCCACCATCAGGTTTGAAACGTATAAAGGACAGCCCGAAGACGTACATGAGGAGAAACGAGCAATCTACGTTCCAACCATCCCGTATTATAAAGATAAATACCAACTTCACGATATCAGTGTTACGGGATTGATGTTTGGAGCAAGAGGAACGATACCCAACTTCTCTTCTCAATTCTGTAAGACCCTAGGACTGCACAAATCTTTTCTGAATGAACTGGCCCTCCTCATAGTTAGAGAGTCAGTCAAACTTTTACGGAACCGCTTATATGGACTCTAATTCAGTGTATGGAAAAAATTGACGCACCATTATCATTTTTCTTTTTCCTTCTTAGCTTTCATTGATTCTTTACTTGAAATTTTTTTTTCTTTTGTAAACTGCTATTGTTTGTTTGTGTATTTGTTTGCCTTTTTTCTTACTCTTTTAGCTCTCATCTTCTATTTGTTCTTGTATTGTTTTGTATGCTTTGTCTAATGGCAGCCTCTAATTTGAGGAAGCTTTGATAAATAAATAAAATAGAAATTTAAAGTTGTCTATACTGTTATATGCAGGTGATGTGATATTGGCAGATTCTGAAGATGGTCTCCAGTGTTCTGTTTTTCAATTACAACTCATTCCTGAGGAATAGTGATAGAAATTTCAGTTGACAAGACTAAAGTAATATCCAGAAATGCATATAGTGTGTTAGTTGGAAGACCTGAGAGAAAAATACCTTTGGGGAGGCCGAGACATAGATGGGAGGATAAATATTAAAATGGATTTCAGAGAGGTGGGACATGATGCTAGGGACTGGATTAGTCTTGCTCAGGATAGGAACTGATGGCAGGCTTATGTAAAGGCAGCAATGAACCTGCAATTCTTTAAAAGCCATATTTTGTAAGTAAGACTAAAGTAATGACGTCATGTCCACACTTGTGGAGTAACGGTTAGCGTGTCTGGCCGCGAAACCAGGTGGCCCGGGTTCGATTCCCAGTCGGGGCAAGTTACCTGGTTGAAGTTTTTTCTGGGGTTTTCTCTCAACCAAATATGAGCAAACGCTGGGTAACTTTCGGTGTTGGACCCCGGACTCATTTCACCAGCATTATCACCTTCATCTCATTCAAACACTAAATAACCTAAGCTGTTGATAAAACATCGTAAAATAACCCACAAATAATGACTTCATAAGCACAAAATCATGTAAGCAGGAAAATTTGCCTCCATAATAAACCTGTAGAATAGGTCTCATATTTTAAATATTTAAGTTACCATAATAAGCTATGAACTGGAAAACGATATTTCTACAAAATTGAATTGTTTTAGTCATGTAATAAATACTATTAGTAACATTTTCAAACCTTCTCTTGTTCAAAAACATACAAGAATGAAGTCTATAAAACAATGGGGAGACCTATTTATTTCTCATGTATGGAAGTAAAGCTTGTGACGAATACCGAACTGCTGCCAACAAAACAAAATTATATTTTCAAGAACTGCGGGCTATGCTAAATTAGATAATTAAAAAAACATAAATATTTTGAAAGTATAAAATATTTATCCTATTTTGGAAAAAAATTCAAATTATAGGCAGAAATGGAGATCTTGTATACTTAGAATGCCATCTACAAGAATACCGCGCCAAATAATAAACCAGCGAATGGGAATTATAAAGAATGAACACTGAGCGAATTTCCCTGGTCTGTTTTTCTGCACGCGTGCTCTCCATTAGTGTATAATTTCACTTTCGAACGCTAGAGGTCAGTGTAATCGAACACCCGCGAACGGTGAAACAGCAATCCTGATTCGCTGGCAAGTGTGCTGAAAAGTATTTCTGCTATCGATTGCTGGTGCGATATCAGCGCCAACTCTAGGAAAAAAGGCAGAACCTCCCACTGATATAGATAGAGCTGGACTGAAGGTCATTTAAAAAGGTACTACTACATCAAAGGTATCAACGTGCAGTGTCCATACTTCTAATTATCTATACACTGAATGAACTACCATCTTTTAGGAAAAAAGATCTTTGGGCCATCTGAAGTGATACAATAACAGGCCACTAAGTCTAACACATAGGAAGAAGAAGAAGTCCACCACTGTGGAATAACAGATAGCCTGCCTGACTGTGAAACAACGAGCGGGCCCACGTTCAAATGCTGGTTGAGGTTTTCCCTCAACCCATTAAGAACAAATGCTGGGTAACTTTTGGCACTGGATTCTGGACTCATCTCGCTAGCATTATCACTTTCATCTCGCTCAGATACTAGATAACCAGAACAGTAGATAAAGCGTCGTAAAACAACCAACTGAAAAAAGTTGTTGTTGTTGTTGTTTTCTAATGCCAAGCGTTTGACAATAAAGTCATTTGACCTCTTGCACTCCAATATTTTTCAAGGATATTATCATGTGTCTCAGTGAAACATACAGCAGAGTTCGTATACGTCAGTTTCTGTCAGATGCGTTTCCAATTCACTGTGGGCTAAAGCAAGGAGATGCACTATCACCTTTACTTTTTAACTTTGCTCTAGAGTATGACATTAGGAAAGTCCAGGATAACAGAGAGGGTTTGGAATTGAACGGGTTACATCAGCTGCTTGTCTATGCGGATGACGTGAATATGTTAAGAGAAAATCCACAAACGATTAGGGAAAATACGGGAATTTTACTGGAAGCAAGTAAAGAGATAGGTTTGGAAGTAAATCCCGAAAAGACAAACTGTATGATTATGTCTCGTGACCAGAATATTGTACGAAATGGAAATATAAGAATTGGAAATTTATCTTTTGAAGAGGTGGAGAAGTTCAAATATCTTGGAGCAACAGTAACAAATATAAATGATACTCGGGAGGAAATTAAACACAGAATAAATATGGGAAATGCCTGTTATTATTCGGTTGAAAAGCTTTAATCATCCAGTCTGCTGTCAAAAAAACTGAAAGTTAGAATTTATAAAACAGTTATATTACTGGTTGTTCTTTATGGTTGTGAAACTTGGACTCTCACTTTGAGAGAGGAGCATAGGTTAAGGGTGTTTGAGAATAAGGTGCTTAGGAAAATATTTGGGGCTAAGAGGGATGACGTTACAGGAGAATGGAGAAAGTTACACAACACAGAACTGCACACATTGTATTCTTCACCTGACATAATTAGGAACATTAAATCCAGACGTTTGAGATGGGCAGGGCATGTAGCACGTATGGGCGAATCCAGAAATGCATATAAAGTGTTAGTTGGGAGGCCGGAGGGAAAAAGACCTTTAGGGAGGCCGAGACGTAGATGGGAAGATAATATTAAAATGGATTTGAAGGAGGTGGGCTATGATGATAGAGAATGGATTAATCTTGCTCAGGATAGGGACCAATGGCGGGCTTATGTGAGGGCGGCAATGAACCTCCGGGTTCCTTAAAAGCCAGTAAGTAAGTAAGTATTATCATAGTCAGCCACTGAAGCACAAATTTTGAGGTGTTCCGAATCCATTTCTTGGTTTGAGTTGCACAATGGGCAGTTAGGGGAATGACATATTCCAATTCTATGCAGGTGTTTGGTCAAACAATCATGGCCTGTTGCCAATCTAAATGCAGCTGCAGACGATTTTTGTCGTAAATCGGGAATTAACTGTGGATTATGAAAAAAGTACCAGAAAGATTTCAAACTAACCAAGGATGTGGATGTGCTGTAGTTTATCTTCACCACAATGCTGTAGATCTCTTTATTTAGTCTTCATTTGCTTTAGAGTATATAGTGGAAACAGTGAATAATAAACCTTATCTTCTTCATACTGACTAGGAATCAGTATGAATAATCGACCACGAACAATTGACAATTTGAAGAACAATATAATCACCGAAATTAATGGAATGTTGCAGCAAACTGCAAGAAACACGGATATGTGTACAGAAAGGAGGAGGTCATTTTTCAACATCTCTGTGAAGACAAGCAATTTTCCCAGAGATACTTTACATTTACAAAGAAGTTGCATCTTCGCAGCTTCTATCAAACAGAAATACGAAGATTTTAAAAGCTACCTGTTTTATATGAATCACACTATAGTATAACAAAATCGGCTGCTACTGTGCTTAATAGTACATTATGCAACGAGCCTATAATGGTAGTAATTAAGACGCAAGTATGATTGTTTATGAAACAAGCACAAGCGAGTTTCATAATTTTCATACGAGCATCTTAATTACCATTATAGGCAAGTTTCATACGACTTTTTATGCTCGACCATATTTCTAACTTGAAAGTATTATTATGGTTTTGTGCGAACTGACCTGAATTGTGAGATGTACGCAGACGCGAAAGTATTGATTTTTTCCGAGGCCGAATCTCATTGACCTTGGCACAGAATAAGATGAACATTACTCTGGTATAACTTGGAAATTGATTTAGAATTGAAAAACGAGATGACAAATTGAATTTATTTGAATATTATTTACAATTAACTCTAATTATTATAGTATTGGATTTCCAGCCTCCGTGACTTTTCGCTAATTCTCTTTCGATTGCATATCCGAGAATAATCGATACTTGCTGTTTTATAACGGTACAAAGCTGACTTGTCATTGGCTGAGGTTTTATAACGGTACAAAGCTGACTTGTCATTGGCTGAACACCTGTGCTTTAATGAGTAGGTGTACTTTAATGACATGCATTAAAGGACTGCTACCAGGTGTATAATTACTACATTTCGGCATGGTCGAGCATAAACAATGTTACACACTAAGCAAACCTCGCTCTCTTTGCACACACGTCAGAAGTACACTCATTCTCTAGAGAAGGGTTAAAATCTTAGGCACGCATTTTATATTCTGTAGCAATTAAATAGGTAGAGTTAGACGATATTTCATTACCGGTACCACTTGCTGATTAGTAAGTATGGTAATAACTGCCTCCCATTGGAGGTAGCCCAGAAGGACTCAGTATACTCTCCTACATGAATTTTGCAATATTAAATGTTTACATAAATTTTGTAGAAAGAAAATTAAAATAAACATATATGAATAGAAAGTGAATAAAAAAATTAAACAGAGTGAATATGATGACTCAGAATTTGGCAAGAGCATTTCAAAACTGAAGTTATGATGTCAGCAGTAAGTGTCTGTGGTAGTTCAAAAGTCTTCCTGAAGCATTCAAAGAACTTGGGAATCACACCACGAGCTCCAATAAGAAGACCAATCACCTCAATGTCTTCAAGCTGGTATTTTGCTTTGAAGTAATCAACTGTTGGCAGATAAATATTCATCTTTTCTTTATTGACATCCTCCGGCTGGCTACTCCCCGTTTCAATCCTTATGGTAGGATCAATTATATACCCTTTCTTGGTAGTCTGGGAATACACTATGATGTCAATGCGTCTAGAGGAGCCATTAGTAGCAAGGCAAAAAGCTTCCTCTTCTACTGTCCAAGACTTTTTTCTTAAAGCAGTTGCAATTAAGGATTGAACATGATGGTGTCTGGCATTTCGGTGGAGTAAACCTCTGTTACACTGACCTTGGACGTGGGCAAGGGTTTCAGTCTCTGGGCAGCCATGTCTGCACCGGGATCGGTCCAAAGAGCGACCAGGTACTCCTCTAACTGCTGCTAATAGATCGCAGGTAATCAGGAATATATTCTTTACTAGAGTTCAATTATAAACATTATTAATATTTCCTCTTTATTTATGAAGTAGGAAACACAACACAAAACATAAGGGCTTACAAACCACAGAAACAAAATACATAATCAATACAATATAAGATCCTCCAAACCTGCAGATCTTTCTGGAAAAGGTAGAACATGAGAATTTGGCATGCATGTGCGCC
The DNA here is from genome assembly GCF_040183065.1 of Periplaneta americana. Lineage (NCBI taxonomy): Eukaryota > Metazoa > Arthropoda > Insecta > Blattodea > Blattidae > Periplaneta > Periplaneta americana. Next base: position 43,949,665 of record NC_091131.1, read on the forward strand.
TCGTGTGAAATCTTACAGGTATCTGTAAAGGCAAGAATAACAAATCAGTATTTTATATTTAATTGTAAAGAATAGTCTAAATATCACATGTTATTTTGTCAGTGAATTTGAGGTCTTTCAAAGTTGTGTATAAATATATTCATAAACAAGTTTCTGAATTAAACTTACCTTTGCTATAGCCTGTCTAGAAATTATACCATCACCAAAGTGCAACAATCGAACGAACTTTGGCAAGTTTATCAGATCTTCACTTTCGTTGCACTTATTCTCAATGGGTTCTGAGATTAATTTCCTCTTACACTTCACATCACCCTCTTGCGGAAAGTTTAATGTACACCTTTTTCTGAAAGCTAAATTAAAATCTTATCATCGGTATTTCAATCCATTCTCTTTCTGTAAGATTTGCCAAGATTAATCACATAAAAGACTCACTGTTACTCAATTGTTTTTTATTAGTTATTGCCTATGATGTTTTAATTCCTGGCCTCCTTATTCTCCCTAGTGATAAACTGATACACTGAAGAATTTCTCTTTGTTATGTACACACACATTGGAATTATTTTCGCTTGAGCAGTTTCTGCACAAGGAACATAGATTTCCGTTATAAATGTCTAATATCTTTAATTGATTACTCGTGTTAATTATGTAAGTTTGTGCGGCTTACAGCTGTTTCGGTGCTTCATCACACCATCCTCAGAGCCTACTAGATCTCGGCGTCATCTCGAACTTCTCTGCCTGTTATGTGGGTGCGTGAAGTGAAGTGAACACAATCAAATACATAGCACAAGAAAAAGGATACAATCCAAACATAATAGACAACATCATAAGAAAGACAAAACAAAAACTTAACGAACACAAAAACACGCAAAACACAACACAAACACAAGAACACAAAATACATCACACTAACATATGAAAACAAAAGCACACATAAGATCGCATCTTCATTCAGAAAGCAGAAATACAACATAGCATACAGAACAGAAAACACACTACAAAGACATCTCAACACGCAAAAAACACAAACAAATAAATACGACCACACAGGTGTATACAAACTCACATGTAATAGTTGCGACAAGTTCTACATAGGACAGACAGGCAGATCATTCCAAACATGCTACAAAGAACACATTAAAGCAATAACCAGAGGACATAATACATCTACATATGCCGATCACATAACCAATGCTAACCATACATACAATAACATAAATGCGGATACAATAACATAAATGCGGACATGGAAATCCTACACATACAACCCAAGAACCAAAAACTCAACACACTAGAATAATTCGAAATATACAAACACACTAAAACACACCCCAATCAAATTCTCAACACACAGATCAATTTCAGTACACACACACTATTTGACTCCACTTTTCAACACCTTTCAACAATCAAACGCACCCACATAACAGGCAGAGAAGTTCGAGATGACGCCGAGATCTAATAGGCTGTGAGGATGGTGTGATGAAGCACCAAACCAGCTGTAAGCCGCACAAACTTACATAATTAACACAAGTAAGTCCGCTAGTTACATTAAATATATTCAAGTGTTAAAAGTAGTGTACGCAAGATTGAAAATGGGTCTAATATCTTTTCACATTTGTAAATATCTGCCACTATGTTAATTACAGATTTTCATAAAAGCAAAGTACTGGGTCCTCGATAACAACTCCATCATGCAAGATGACCCAAATTTATAATTCCAAGTTCTGTTGCTATTTTCTTTTATCAAAAGTTTTTTTTTTTTTTTTTAATCCAATGCCACCAGGTTGTCTTTTCGACATTTCTGGTCTTCTCTCCTGGCTGTGGCTTAATTGTAACCCACTTCTGAGGTTGGGGCGCCTGGAAGGCGGAGTTACATTACCCCGATGATGTGATAGGATGATTATGATAATGTAGTGCCAGGAGAGGTCTTAAATCTAAACTTAACCTAAATTCCAGACCTGTGCTCTAACAGGGAATCGAATCCGGGACCTCATGAACTATAGCCAGAAGCTCTGACTACTAGACCATGAGGCTGGTCATATATATATATATATATATATATATATATATATATATATATATATATATATATACGTTCAGCAAACGTAAAGGCTATTCCTAAATATTAAGAAACAAAATTACATTTCTCTAGCACAGTATACCTTGTGTAAATAAAACCCTGTTTCCAAAGCATATGATTATACTGTAATGAATCTCAAATCTAGTTTCACTTAACAGGATGAATAAACAGTACTGTAATTCTGATCATATCATTCAAAGCATTATGGCTCAAGATATGCAGGATTGTGGCTACACTGTTTATATGAGGAGACCTCTAGTTTGGCCACTGCCGGCAGTAGCAGATGCATTGATATCATAGCAGTAACAAAGCCAAAAGTCTGAGTAATTATACAAGAAATATTCTGATACTGGCATAATAATTCGATCAAGCATTATGCAATACAAGGGAGCCATTTAACAATTTAAATGAACCCAATATTGGAACTGAACTATCTTTAACTGGTTTTATATACTAACTATAATTAAACCATTTCACACAAGTTTATCTTTAACTCATAATGCTAAATATTCTCCCCCCCCCCCTCCTCCTTTCCTTCTGAAACCAAAATAAAAATTATAATCTCCTACTGTGCTATAAATGTAAATACTAAAACTTACTTTGTTGAATTAAAACTGCAGCATCTATTCTTCTTTTAAGATGCTTCTTCCACGATCTCTGTATTAACTGGGCTGCTTTCTGTCGCTGATGATGGCGGTAAACCTCTAACTGAAGCAGTGCAGTCTCTGATAGGAAGAGAGTGAATCTGCCATAGAGGACATGATGTTCTAGATCCAAGCTGCATAGAATGTCCTTCATAACGTCTTCAGACAGAGTAGAAATGTGTTCTGTTGTGCTTGACAAACCTTTAACATGTAGAAATATACTGCCTGTAATCCATGACAAGAGGCAGAAACATTTCATACTAAATTTAATAACTGATAAAAGCTACATTTCTCATTTATTTTAATGCCGCATTAAATTTCAAATTTATCTTCGCATATCATCCAAAATGCGTTATGTGCATTTAATATATTTTTAAGGAGAAAGAAAAAGCATTATCACTTTTAATTTCTTTGGTTTTCAAAGCTATAGCTGGCGCCAGCATTTTTGGCATATGTCCTAGATATATAGTGCCCAGTTTGTGAGCATGTCGATAGTGCAGCTGAGAATGGTACCACTCATATACACGTTGCATCAGCCATTTGCCAAACACAGTTGTCAGACTGACTGCGGCAAATGTAAAGCACTCGCACTTAACGTTCCCATTACTTATTTCACATGCCAAAAACGGTGACACGGACTGTACTTTCGGTATAATTTTAATCAATACATGAAAAATGATGGAATTATAGCCTACTGGATGCAGCTTTGAAAATCAAGGGAATTGAAAGTGATGTTTTTTCCTTTCTCCTGAAAAAAAAAATCTCTTTAAATGCACAGAGCAGATTTTGGAGGTGCAGTGACAATAAGCAGTTTTACAATTAACTGCAAATGAATTTGGAGATTATTGCTAAATGTATTTCATTATAGTATCAATTAATAAAATGTCAGCAGTTTAAATAATGTTAATGACAAGATAGATAATAATTAAGTGTGATTCGCTTTCTAGAAACCCCAAAATATTAGCAATGAAGCCAGTTAATTATTAAGAAACGTAACTATATTTTCTGTCCAATGTTTATCTTTTATTTTTTAATCTTATCAAAACCACTGTACGAAATTATTGTTTTATTATTATGTATCTAAGGGCAAATTGCGTTGGGGTCAGATATATAAAATAAAATAACACACTTCGAAATTAGTAAACAAATCTCTTTCCCATATCATGTTGAAAAATAGCCCTTTCCAACAACAAAAAAGCTGCAACACGGAATTCCAAATTTCCGAACAGTTTCTGTAAAGTGTCCTCACTGATGGCTGCAAGCTCTTGGTGTACAGTTTCTCTCAGGACTGCAATTTTATTGTGAGAGACTTCATTCTGAATACTTTTCCCTTAAGTAAGCTCCAGTGTGCTGCTGTTAAATCTGAGGATCTTGGCGGAAAAGATTTTTTTAGATTATTTGGTTTCAGAAAAAAACTTTACATTTCTCTCATACTTTCATTTGAAGTGTGACACAATGCACCATCTTATTGAAAATATCTATGATTAGTCCATCATCTGTTAACTGATGTACAAATGCACTGAATATTGGTAATTAGACCAATAATTCGCCTATGGACAAAAACACACTGATTTTCTCTGAATGCGAAGGCTCTGTGGATTTTCTATGGTCCAAAGATGTGTTTTTTGAGAGTTCAGGTACTGAGAGATCTAACGAGATGATCTGCAGCCCGAGGATGGAGTAGTGATCTTAGGATAGAGGGAGCAGACAAGGAAGGTATAGTTACTATCCAACCTGAAAACATTCGCTGGGAAAAATCACTGTTAAATATAGTAATGTAAATCCATGGTGCTATAGCCCTGAAGGGCCAAGTCTGACCAGCCGGCTGCTGGCCTCACGTTTGCATGCCGAAGCAGAGGTGGACGATCATCCAACCAGAATGGAGGTATCGTGTGGTTAGCACGATGATCCCCCCAGCCGTTATAGCTGGTTTGCTGAACCAGATTTTCGCTACCTATCGTAGCTCCCAAGTGCATCACGATGCTGGGTAGGCACCGGTCCCATACACTGGCCGAAATTTCATGAGAAAATTTCTTTTCCCATGAGGACTCGAACCAGCGCACATTCCGTAACGCGAGTCCTAGGCAGCATGCCTTAGACAGCGACGCCACGACGCGGGACGTTAAATATAGTCAAGACTTTTAATTCTTCTTCCGAAGATATCCGGACTCTCGAATATATAGAAATAAACCAAGATATTAAATAATATTCTATCGATATGAGTGTAATCAACATATCAAACGAAATGAAGAGAAAAGTATAATATTTCTAACACTAATTAAAAGCACTGAAACTGTTGTTTGCTAACTGCTTCCTCATTACTAGGGTTCTCATACAGCCCATAAAACATCGGAATGTCTCTTTTTTCGCTAATGTGTCCCATTGTCCCGAAAGAGGATTTCAGGACATGTTTTTGTCCTATACTTAAAAATTAGTGACAAAAAAAATATCAACTAATCTTCTATTATAAATCGTCGACCTGGATAGCATAGTCGGTATAGCGCTGGGCTTCTATGCTCGAGGTTGCGGATTCGATCCCAGCCCAGGTAGATGGCATTTAAGTGTGCTCAAATGCGACAGGCTCATGTCAGTAGATTTACTGACATGTAAAAGAACTTCTGTGGGAAAAAATTCCGGCACATCAGCAATGCTGATATAACCTCGGTAGTTGCGAGCGTCGTTAAATAAACCATAATTTAAATTTCTATTATAAATCAGTCTCCGTCACAGTTGGTGACATTGGAACTTGCTACATTGGCAATATTGAAGGTCACACTGAAAGTATACAACGTTCTTAAAACTAAGGTGACCATCCGTCCCAATTTTTCTGGAACAGTCCCGAATTTTTCTGAAGGCATTTCGGGATGCCAATTTGCTGCATGATGCCATATACTGGAACCACACGTTCCTGCGCATTGTAAGGGTTACAGCAGATGATCACCAACGATTCCAGCCCAGTGACAGACCTGAAATGTTCGCGAGTCCAACAATCAGGTTCACGGTAGACACTTTGAACACTTTCTGTAACCGTCTGCAAGGATACTTAAAGAAATAAATGAAATAAAAAATTCTGACTATGATCATGTTTCCAATTAGAAGATTCAGTTTGTAACCCCCGAAGCATTTTCACAACATATAATTGTCTCACCTTCCTTTGAAGCCTTACATATGTCCAGAGAAGCAGATTATAAAGTACGACTATACGTTTTTATACATATTTAATTATTTATTTAGCCAGAATCACGAACGGTTAATCCACACATGGATAAAATTAGGTTATAATGTGTAAGTACACATTTTCATTAATGTGACTTGAGACCTGCAAGTGAAATTGATTTCCTAAAAGTATAATATAGTATGGTAGTAGAGTAAGTACTATAGTCGCTGTTTGCACAGTTACCTGTCTCAATGGTCGTTATTTCATTTCCTCGCTTTTCGTGAGCTTTCAGTAATTTTCCATACCGTTCTGTGAAATCATGATATTTCAACCTGTGAAGAAAATAAGAAAAGAAAAAAAGTTTCAGCAGTCAGTGTGACTTTAATATTAGGACATAATTACCAACTCAGTCATATAAAAAAAAAGCCTAGAATACATATTCATTCCTTTCTATGAGATAAACAAACCTTCTAAAAATTGATTCTGTATGTCTTTCTACTATAGCTCCCACTGTAAAGTTACTTAGATTGTAATAGGTGGAAAATTATTTTTAATAAAAACACATTTAGATAATGTTTAAAATATTTAACTTATGTATGTTCGAAATAATAGGTCATTCCGTCTAAGAAATAGGAAACTCAAAATTTAGGTAGCTGGTGCTCAATTTGGTAATTCTGCAGCATTGTGGTGATTTCTAAGATAAGAATTAGTTACTTGTAATTCACATCAGAATTTCTGGATTGTTGGAGTATACCAGTAACAGCCATAACTTAGTTTCTGTATGATTAGAATAGACTTTAGGTTAAACGAAAATAACGACAATAATGATGGTGGTAAAGATGATGATGATATTATTATTATTATTATTATTATTGATGTAAAAATTTCTTTTTCTGCAAATTTTACATTTACAGGGCATCATTAAACACGCAATAGCACGACATAGCACAAAATTAGTTTTTTTTCCCCACATAAAAAAATCTTCAACTACCACAGTTAGAAAGAGGTAGTTTACTTGCAAAGGAAATACTGTAACTATTTTGAACCAATTCACAATAGGCCTATCATATTTGCCCAGATAGTTGCTAAAGGCAATTTTATTTTCTATGCTAAATTGGATTTGACATCTTCTTGAGAATTACAAATCATTCTACATCATTCATTCATTTTCTTAACATTTCTCCAGAGACAATATACCATTTTTCATATACAATAATTTACTTCACTCTGCGTACACATACACGTTTTATTTCACCGTTTCATGTACTTTGAACTCACATGATGGGAAAACGCTGCTGGCAAAGTAAAACAGCTTCTAATATTCCACTAGCTTGAAGTTGCTGCTTGAAATATGTTGTATAAACTGTTCCAGGAACAAGATGAGGGGTTGCTTTCACACAACGGATGTAATGAACATCTGTTTGCTTCAAAATATTTATCAGGTCATCGAGTGACGTCTAGGACAAAGAAAATAAAGTTTAAAAGATATTCAATAATAAAGTAATTGACAAGTAAACTTCACGCAAAAACAAATAAAGTGAAAAACTGTTTATAACATATAATTAAATATGGCCTCATCTGATATCAATACATGGATCGAATTGAGAAAACGACAAGAAACAAAGGAAGTAAGAAAGGGGACAGAAGGAAAGAGAGAAAATTAAAGCAGGAAGACACTGGAAAAAGAGAGAAATAGAACAAAGAAAAGATCAAAGGGGTAGAAATATGAATAAAAGAAAAAAGAACGGAGAAAATACGGGATGAAAGAATGGAAGAAAGTGAAAAGGTGAAAGAAATGAAAAACGAGAGGAAAAACAAAAAAGGGCCGGAGGAGTAGGAAAAGGGAAAAAGAAAGAAAAACAGAAGGTACAGAAAGAGAAACGAAAAAGGGAAGGAAAGAAAAAAAAAGGAAGATAAAAGGTAAATAATGAAAAAAGAGAGAAAACAAAACAAGAAAGAGAAGGGAAAAAGAAAGAAAAAACAGAAAAGAAATACAAAAAGAAAGAATAAAAGGTAGAAGAAACAGAGAAAATGGAAAAGAAAACAAAAATTGGGAACAAAGAAAGAAAGAACTAAAACCGAAAAAGGAAAGAAATGCAAGAAGGGGGAACAGAGAGCAAAAAGAAGGGATAAAGAGAGGTAAAGAAAAGTAAAATAAAAGTATAAAAAATATGACAATGGAAGAAAAGAATAAAACGAGAAAGAAAAAACACAAAACGAACGGTCAGAGAGATAGAACAAGTCAGTAGGGAGCAAGCAAGCAAACGTGAATGAAAGAAATGGCAGACATACCAATTGGTCTCGTGAGAGGATATGTTGTTATTTAGTCAACTGTCCAAAGACAGGTTTGAACCTCACAAGTGATACTAAGAAGGCACCACTTATGAGGCAACTAGGTCAGGAGATAATGGGTAGGGTAACCAGTTCCTTTCCCCCTCCACTGCAAACATCGCAGACTAGCTACATATTACACTAGTCAGACTTCAGATGCATACAAACAATGATAGGACATGGTGCACTTATTTTCCATTGCTTTCTGCACTGTGATAAATATGTTTGAGAAATATAGAAAAATGGTGGAATAGCCACCAGGGAAATAGAAGTACCGGTACTCAAATAAAATTTGTTGGACAGTCTTTGTTCACCACACTTGGATTTCCTGAGCTATGAAGCCAGGTCTCCAACACGGAAAACTAATGCTTTAGTTCCTCGATTAACCACATGCCAGTTTTTTCCATCGCAAAACTACATTATTCTCCAGGCTATTACAAACTTTTCTCATGTTTCATAAAAACATTACGAAAAATTTTAAACAATTTTTTAGGGCACGTCACAAAGTCTTACCTTAAATTTGGACAATAATGTACATTTTGTACTGAAAGTGTCTCCCTCAGTGTCAATACTGTGCTGAAGAATCTGTCTTACGAAGCTGCTACTGCTCACTCCCAAAACACTGATCATTTCTCTTGGCACTTTGTCCATGTTCTTCTCAAGCATCTTGTGAACATCGTAGCAAACCTCCCCAGCATAGTGCTTGATGATGAACTGGGACGCGGCATATGGTGGTGATGAGAGAAAGTACTTATTGTCCCTCAGACTGGAAACAATTCTCTCACATACAAGAACATCACTTGAATACCTCTGCAATGTGCATTCCTGAAATGAAGACCAATTCCGTCCAATCAGTACTGTTATTGCAAGTTATCTTGAACTTCCTGAGCAGGGACAGAGGGGCAGAGGGAAGGAAGCGCGTAATGTGGGTGGAGCCAAGTGAGTTGTTTGCGCATGCTCCGCATCATAATCTCTTGTCAAAAAACATATAACCATTTCCTTCACTGCGTACCAGTAGTGTTAACATGGAGCAGCAACCACAGGGTAGTAATTATGGTGAAATCACACCACCACCCGGGGAGAAAAAGTAACGCTGTTATCCACAGCGGAGAAAGAGAAATTATAGCAAATATAATTAAGTGTTGCGAGGAGGAAAAATTAAATAAATGTTTGCTGGAACCTCTTCATAAGGAATATGAGAGATCGGTTAAATACTCTGGTAAAAGTATTAGTTCCGTGAAGAGAATTAAGAATAATACTGAATTACAACCAAATGAACCTCACACTACTCCGGGAAAGAATAGGTATGTAATGTTTAGAAATTATTGCTATAATAGTTATGTACAATAGTGTGTGTACTGTGAGCGACATAATGAATTACTGTTGTAAGTTATTATTTTGTTATAGTTCTACAAAAAATATTATTTCATTCCAGAATTAGGACTTGTGTAAAGTTGAAGTGGATGACTTCGATCAACATATCATTCGGGATATAATCGAAGAATTCTATCTTGTTCAGAAAGTAGTATCTACGTTTAAGAAGATAATTCCGAATGGATGATGCCATTGACGAAATAATAATTAATTTTGGACCAAACGATGAAGACGATGATGGCAGCAATGACAGCGATATGGATTGTGTATAATTGTAAATTAATGTGAATTCAAATAATAAACCTGTAAAATATTGTTATAAGAATATGTACATATCAGCTGTAGGTATAAGTCATGTAGGCCTATATAATATATAGACATAGCTGTAGTAACTCCGCCATTGCCGGATGAGAGAGGAGTGTACACACGATTATATTTAAATATTTATTCATTACAGGTTAATTAAAATCTGATATGAAACCATGTTCTCCTCTGAAAACCGGAATGTCGTGAGATGATGATGTCTGTATTGAACCAAGTTCTTTTGCAGTAGAGAGTCGTAAAGTGAAAGAACCAACGTTTTCTGAAAAGAGTCACATTACCCGAGGGAGGGGCAACTCGCCGTGCCGTTACGTTGATGAGTACATGCCGTACCGAGCAGTTCGAAAGACAGACTTAGGGGATGTAAGGTTCAAGATAACTAGCAATAACAGTACTGCAGTTACAAGTTCCAAGCATTTGTAGGGTTACCAGATTGTACGTTTTTCCCACATTCTTAGGTTTTATTCCCTTAAAATACGTCTTCCGTAATTCGAGGGTTATCTACGTTTTTCCCTCTTCAATTTTCAATATGGAGTCTACTAGACCTATACGAAAAGATTCTCTTTTATAATGCTAGTGATCATAAGAAATAAGTATTCTACTGACTGGATAAAGGCTGAACTACAAGGATTTCTCAACTTCTATCAGTCATGCAGAAAGTTTATCCTAGAGAATAAAAGTAATAAATACATTACTTCAGGCTTTCAAATCATATGTTAAATATGAGTAATGTCAGGAATGCTTCAAGTTTTCTTAGATCATCATCATATCCGTCACGCATTAGACCCTACAGGATCTGTTACGGTCTCATGCCAGCGCTTGCGTTGTCTTCCCAATTTCCTCTTTCCTCGTGGTACATAAATAAGAATCTGTTTAGGCCATCTTGTGCGATCCATCCTTTCGACATGTTTTTTCCACTGAAGTCGATATTGTTGAACAAAATTAACTACAGGATCCATGTTTAGTTCCTGCAATATGTCCACATTTTTACAGTGTTCCAGCAAAGAGTATCCCGCTGTTCGTCGCATGAATCTCATTTCAGCTGTCGTCAGCCTTTGCTCATGAGCTTTTCTGATTGTCCATGCCTCGCTACCGTAAGTGAGGACCGGTCGAGCTAGTGTTTTATATACCTTTAGCCTTGTATGTTTCTGAACATGGGATGATTTGAAGACGGTGTTAATTACGCCAGTGATTTTTATAAATGGTTTTATTATACTTATACTCCAAATACATATGTAGGCCTGACATACAGATTCTGTAATATTAATTCATAGTATAAGAGAGAGATTTTATTTGCAAGTGGAAAGTTTAGCAAAACCGAGGGTAATAATTTCCATGAGCGCATAAAATCTGTTTATTCTCGTATGCTATACAATATTTTATCCATTACTAGTATCTACATTTAATTTTAGATTGTATGCCTTTTTTTTTTTTTTTTTGTGACTGGAACGAAATTCAAATACAAACTGCTGAGCCATTTATACTCGAACTCACACTTTCTGAAGTCGAAATTGCGATAGAAATGCTGAAAAAGTACAAGTCTCCAGATATCAATCAAATTCCAGCAGAATTAATACAAAAGGGTGGAAGCGCATTATCTAGCAAAATGTATAAGCTTGTACTTGCTATTTGGAAAAGGAAATTTAGTCAGAACAATGGAAAAAAACCATAATTATACCCATCTTAATGGAAGAAATCCATAATTGTACCTTTCTTTAAGAGGGGGGGAAAAGACTAACTGTAGTAACTTTCGAGAAATATCACTTTTATTGACATCGTACAAAATTTTGTTCAATATTCTTTCGGGAAGATTAACTCCATATGTAGATGAAATTATTGGAGATCATTAATGTGGTTTTAGGCGTAACAGATGGACATAGTGCTTCTGCAGCTTTTGCTACACATTTCGCACTCTGAGAAACATTTAGACAATTTTGCTATTTCTTATGCCATTGCAAAACTTACAATCTTTTGATACTATTTTTCGTTCTTTATTTTTTTCATCAGTACCAGTTGCAGAAGAGACAGCCCTGCAGTAGCGGCTGGTGGTCAAAATAATGAGTGTGCTACCATCTCTATATTGGCCTACTGTATACACTTGTATGTATTTATCTTAATTTGAGACTCGCCTAGTGACGATTTATGAAGTCCATATGACGTTCCTTCCTACTGTAGAACTTGTCAATTACCCTGGTGTAAACCCCTCCATCTTGGACATCATATTATTTTCTATTGACAGTATTGCAAGAGCAATGAGACGATCCTGAGACATAGTGTTCCTTAAAAACCGTTTTTATGCGTTTCAAGCAAGAAAAAAATCTTTCTGGCTCAGCAGTGGCCATTGGTGTTGTAACCAAAATATTTAACAACTTCGGTACTTCACAGAATGGATCCTGTAAATTGTTGGAGACTACTCGTATGTATTGTAACAATTGAACAGACCTCTATATTTTGGAAGTCGGGTTTTCCGTATAGAACTCCAAGTTGTGTCTTTAACACTCTTTTTTTCAGTATAGTATAGCTGTTGACAGCAACTTCAAGTTCGCGTTCACGAAAATTATACGAAAAATTCTCAATTTTGTTGCGTCTAGGTAGCCTAGCTTACAGACTGGAAACGGTGAGTAGCTTCCTGAATTATATAGTCACATACTTCCTTGGCTTCAATTTTCTGGGATTCCATTTTCCGTCGCTTGCTAGCTGATTAAGGAGGTACCTCGTAGCCCTACAGGTAGATGGCAGCAGCAGTCTGATATTTGAATTCCAAATACATTGTAAATAGTTCCGAGTTCTTCCACAAACAAGCATTCTTTCGTTACGCTTTACTTTTGCAATCTCCAAGCTGTGTTGTGCTGAAACTGACTACAGCACTTTCAGAGCAGTGATTTCAGCTTCGCACATGCGCATAAATGTTTACATTCTCATATGAACTTCAGAATAGCACAACGAACCCCCTGAGGCACCAAAGAGCGAAGAGCGAAGACTAAACACTCGATAATGTGTCATGAACAGGGAAAGGATTTATATGTAAATACATATTTACTTATAAAGCTAATATAATTTATATTTTGCATTATCTTTATGTTTCACAATGTGTAGGGTTGAAAAATCCTACTTTTATTTTCCATATTTTTCCATATTTTAGAGTTTAGTACATATTTTCGTTAATTTCCATATATTTTCCATATTTCATATAAAACAGTCCATATTATATTAGGTTTAACAATAAAACAAAACAAAATTCCATTAACTTTTAAAAATACATTTCAACAATAGAGATTTAAACACATGTTCAGTAATCCCTTTAACATCAGAGTTATTTGAAAATTAGCAGTCCTATCAACAATGGGAAAGTAAGTTACAAAACTGTATTAATTTAATTTAAAATTTTTAACAGACTTCAGTTGTGCAGCTCAACAGTTAAATGCCAGTCAGAGTACACATAGGTTCAGTTTTGTAAATCATACTATAAAGACGGTAAATATGCCAAAAGTACGTCATTCAGTCAATTTAAAATCAAAACTAACAAGTTACATTTCAGAATTTAAAGAAGATGGTTTATCAACTGACAATAAAATATTATTTTGTAATTTGTGTCAGTGTGCAGTATCATCTACACAAAAGTTCCTGGTGCAACAACACATTACAACTAGTAAACATCAGGCCAACAAACAACTAAATTCCAAGCAGAGACAATTGTTTTTAACACAACCAACAACATCGAATGTAAGATCTGAGTTTAACATCGACCTGTGCCGTTCTCTCATCTCTGCTGATATTCCTCTCTACAAACTAAAGAATAAGGTCTTCAGGGAATTCCTTGAAAAATATACTCAACATACAATCCCGGATGAGTCAACACTTAGGAAGACGTATGCTCCATCCATCTACGATGAGACAATACAGAAGATAAGAGATGAAATTAAAGATAGTTCAATTTGGGTTTCCATTGATGAGACTCCCGACAAAGAAGGTAGACTTGTTGGTAATGTAGTTATCGGTTTGTTAAGTGAACAATATTCTGAACGAATTCTTTTACATTGTGATGTTCTAGAAAAGTGCAATAACAAAACTATAGTTAAACTGTTCAACGAAGCTATGGGTATCCTGTGGCCAAAGGGTATTATGTACGATAATGTGTTATTCTTTATTAGCGATGCTGCCCCTTATATGGTCAAAGCTGGACAAGCATTATCTGTTGTATATCCTAAATTGACTCATTTTACTTGTGTGGCGCATGCATTTCATCGTGTGGCAGAAGTGGTCAGAGACAATTTCCCTAAAGTAGATTTGTTGATTTCATCAGTGAAAAAAGTATTTCTCAAAGCTCCCAGTAGAGTTAACGTGTTGAAAGAAATGTACCCTGAAATTCCATTGCCACCAAAGCCAATTTTAACTAGATGGGGTACATGGCTAGAAGCAGTTGAATATTATGCCGAACATATAGACTCTATTAACAATGTTCTCCTTGCATTGGACTCTGAAGATGCAGTCTCAATTGATACTGCGAAAACAGTTACCTGTGACATAAGTGTGAAGAATGACTTAGCTCACATTCAGCATACATTTTCATGCATCATAAAAACGCTCAAAAGTCTCCAAAATAGGCACCTTTCACTATCTGAAAGTTTTGAAATTATAAATAGTACTGTGGAACAACTGAATCGTGGTAGAGGTAAAGTTGCAGATGCAGTAAGAGCTAAGGTGGACACTGTACTTTCAAAAAACCCTGGATATGAAGAACTACAAAAGGTTGTTGCTGTGATGAGTGGTGAATCAACAGTGAAGATTAACTTGGACTTATCCCCAGCAGACATTGTGAAATTGAATTATGTACCAGTTACTTCTTGTGACGTCGAACGCTCTTTTAGTCAGTATAAATCTATCCTCAGAGACAATAGAAGAAGATTCACTTTTCAGCACTTGAAAGAAATGTTTGTAACCTATTGTTATGGTAACAGACAATAAAAATTGTGTTTTGTTGAAACTACATTGGAAGATAAGGTACGTCCATTATATTTTTTGTTTAGTTTGATTAAAATGTACCAATATTTAACGTACATAGTCATTTTTTTATAATTTTAAGTCCATATTTAATTCCATATTTTGGTAAAAATCCATATTTAATTCCATATTTTGGTAAAAATAACTACATATATATTTACATATTTCATATATTTTTAGTCCATATAAATCCGTTCCCTGGTCATGAATATAACCACGGGAAATTGTTAAATGACAGATCAGATACTATAATAATAATAATAATGTTTTATTTTCGCTGGCAGAGTTAAGGCCATAAGGCCTTCTCTTCCACTCAACCAGCCTTAATCAATACAATACATAAATTTAAATTACATATATTTTCACTACACTTAAAAGTGTTCTCCAGCAATAATCTTCACTACACATTTATTTAAATTTAAATAAATCTATAAGGTAAAGTAGTAACTTAATTTATGAGCTAATTTAATTCAATGAATTATAATTAATTTAATATTTGAGATAGCTAGTAAAATGATGAAAATTAATTTAATATAAGCTTACTAGGACTATGTTACAGGGAGAATAAATATATTTCTATTTCTATAATGAGAATATTAATGTAATTGCCATTAGAGGTTTTGTAAATCTATTTAGAGAAATTAAAGATAATAATAATAAGAATGGACAGATGTTAGTTTCATTATAAGTAACAAATATTAATCAGCAATTCATCTGTTAAGTAAGAATTTATGTAATTTTTACCTAAATGAAGCTATTGTCCAACAACCCCTTATATCACTTGGAAGCGAGTTCCAATTTCTAGCAACTGAAACTGTATAGGATGAAGAATATAAAGATGTCTTGTGGTAGGGTATAATGAGTAAATTGTTATAATGAGATCTTGTACTTAGCTGATGATATGCGGATAAATTTTGAAAATGAGAAGCCAAATATATTGGGGTAGCGGTGCGCAGAATTTGAAATAAGAGAACAAGAGAATGCAGGGCTCGTCGATCGCTTAGCCTTAGCCAAGACAGAGTTTGGAAAGACGGGGAAACATGATCATACTTACGAATATTACAAATATAACGGACGCACGCATTATGCACACGTTGTAGCCTGTTGCTCAATGGTATTACAAATACATTATTTGAGCAAAAATTATCACTGTGCTGTAGCACTGTAGCACATAGGGACGGGCCGCCCCTGCAGCCTTGCAGTATATATTGACTACACCCCACCTCTGGCTACTAGCAACAGGCATCTATAATGAACACAGATCAAAATATCCCTCATTTCTCGTGAAAAAAAAGCAACTGAATAGACTACAGTGGACTTTATGTTGTCAGCAAACAGCTGGATAAAGAAGATTGATTGATTTTTTTCATCTTCATCGAAACAGGTTTTCTTCTCGTGTAAATGTCTCTTTTATGGTTTTCTCTAGTTCTTAAGAAATGAATAAGTGTAGCATTTCTGTATTCACAGAAACGAGGTTATTTCCTTTAGTTTATAACAGAATTGGGCAGGACATGTTATACGTATGAATGATTCCAACAGCGCAAAACAAATATATATGAACGCCTTTAACAACACAAGGTCACTGGGAAGACCTCGAAGTAGATGGAAAAATGAAATTCAGAAGGGATGCATGGAAATGGGAATTACCAACTGGGAGGAAGTAGCAAAAGACAGAACAGAGTGGAAGCATTTTGTGAAATGGACATGGAGTCCACATGCTCCATAATGTCCTTTGATTGATTATCACAAGATAAATACGGTATAAAAAGAATTTAGTTATGTTTGTATTTTAAAGAACACAATTCAGAATCACTTGGTTTTATCACATGGCACAGCGACAAACTTCTGCCTAGGTATAATAATAATAATAATAATAATAGTGGTATTTGCTGGTACACTAAAATATTCATATAATATTATATATAGGGGACGAAATAGAGGACACTGATGACACAGGACGCAGAAAATAATGTCAATATTCCCGAATGAAATAGAAAATAACTGATCACAGTTTTTTTGACAATTCAAGTGGCACAGCCAGTGTGTAAAAAAAATATAGTGGTCTAATTTCTAAGTCTGATTGTCTATTTTCTAAAACCAAAGTATGTTAAATAAAAAAATAAAAAAATGAAGTAAAATTTGTTTTTTGCTAAATTACCAAAAAAGGAGACTCGACTGTGATAATTGCCAAGAGGCCCTGGGTCTCTTATGTCCGGGCCTGCTTGCCACTATAAACCTTAAGAAACAAAGAATCAATCAAATACATAATTCAACATAAATATTTACCTCATTTAATAATCCAAATACTGACACTGGAGCATCAAGTAACTTTAGCCTCTCTTGATTTTCATAGTAAGAAGCCACTTCCGCTTCCAATCCTTCATCTTGCAAAATTCGTTTTTGTTCCATAAGAACATTTTCCACAAAAAAGTGTTGCAAGCGTTCATTTGCATAGTTTATACATAACTGCTCCAGACTATTATTTTCAAACATCTCAAATCCATAAATGTCCAGAATTCCTACATTAAAAAATAACAAAATAACCAAGATATATGCGGAGTATACACAATTCAAGAGAACACGTAGATACAGTATGGATTGTAAACGGCATTTTCTGATTCACTTCCTCACAATTTACTTAAATTCAGGAAGCAGCTTTTTTTTTTTTGTTTACGCAGTTTCCACTTATTAAGAGGTGCAGAACTATTTTTTTTTATTTTAGTAGGTTATTTTACGACGCTTTATCAACATCTTAGGTTATTTAGCGTCTCAATGAGATGAAGGTGATAATGCCAGTAAAATGAGTCCGGGGTCCAGCACTGAAAGTTACCCAGTATTTGTTCATATTGGGTTGAGGGAAAACCCCGGAAAAAACCTCAACCAGGTAATTTGCCCCGACCGGAAATTGAACCCGGGCCACCTGATTTCGCGGCCAGACGCGCTAACCATTATTCCACAGGTGTGGACGTGCAGCACTATCAGCAATGTTATTGTTAGACATGTTAAGATACTAAAAATATTTGTTTTAGAAGCCTAAGAGGAATTAAAGAATTAAAAATAAGAAAACTAGCATAGGGCATTAAATAGAGATAAAAAATGCATTAAAAACGATATAAAAAATGTAACATAACTACCACTACAGATTACAGATATGGTACACTTATTACTAGAACTGAAGTCGTAAATGAAATTCCTACTTGGAAGTTGGTGGTTCTAGAGAACATAGTGTACAAATTCCATGAAAGCAGTCTAAAAATGATTCTGTATGCTTTCTTCAGTCAGATGTCATGGAATTAATTTGCAGTAAATACGTAAATACAGATCGCTCACAAAACCCTGACAATGGGACATCAGGAGTAGAATATTACGTCCCAAAATATCAAGATAGTCACTTCAACCTGTTCATTTTCCTCCTGTCTTGAAACAGAAATTTTAACTATTAAACACCTCTGTCCAATGTGTTCCCCAAATTTCTGGTAAGTTAACTCTATCTGCATATTTACCATTTAAAATCAAATACGCACCAACTTTATATTATGTATTTAGAACTACATATTCCTATACAAAAACAGTGAGTGAATTCAAAACTCTAAAAAGGAAAATATTATTTCAAATGGATACCTAGCCATTGTGGTACAGCTGGAAATGAGAAAGCGGATACCAATGTGAAAGAAGCAACGCATTTGCAAACAAGGCCTCTGCAAATGGTATATTTATCCTTCAATTTCAATATCGACGTTATCATGAACTAAATAGAGCTGGGTTTCATGACCTGTTCTTCATTACATCAATTATTCTAAAGTTTGAGGATGTGATAACTAGAGACCAGCACAATATGAAAAAAATTTTGCCAAAATATTACAGTATGAAATAAATATTTTAATGCTAAAATATTTTCGTTCCTAAACCATTTAGAGTAGAAATACATCATTACTTACAAACTAAGCCTTTGAAGATTAATAGTTATATCTATATTTAATGTGCTATCAAATAAAATACAATACATCTGCATAATTGAACAGCTTTTAGCATCAATAAACCATTATCTGAATGCAAAGTCTAGGTACAATTTTTTACAATGAAGAAAACAAAAAAATTACTTCTTACATTGGTTACAATACTATACAGGTAAGTTTTCTATATTTCCTTCTACCAGTTTTGTATGATGAAAAACTCATGAACTTGCAAAAGATAAGAAATTAAGTAGACAGCAAAACTGACGATGATTCAAATCCATTTAAAAGATTAAGTTACATACATATGTTACCATTAAAACCCAAAATCCGTCAAAATAGTTTCAACTAGCAAGAACTAGTTTTTAAAAACAAATGTTGTTGTTTTCTAATACCAGGCGTTTGACAATAAAGTCATTTGTCCTCTTGCACTCCAATATTTTTCAAAGATATTATCATGGTCAGCCACTGAAGCATAGATTTTGAGGTGTTCCGAATCCATTTCTTGGTTTGAGTTGCACAATGGGCAGTTACAGGACTGATATATTCCAATTCTATGCAGGTGTTTGGCCAAACAATCATGGCCTGTTGCCAATCTAAATGCAGCTACAGACGATTTTCGTGGTAAATCGGGAATTAACTGTGGATTATGATGCAGAGAGTTCCATTCTTTCCCCTGAGATTGTATTATCAAATTTTGTTTGTTGAAGTCTAAGTATGTAGATTTAATAAATCTTTTCACAGAGTAATACATAGATTTAGTAACAGGTCTGTAAGTAAAAACAAATGTAAATAGATATAAAGCGAGTTTTCGTTAGGTTTAAAATCAGTGACAGGTTAGGTTTGGTTTGTTTAGGCTTTTGGAAGGCTTTGCATATACGCTTTTTATTCATGCTTTTGTTTGTTTAAACTAGTGTTCACTAGTTGAAACTGGTGTCGACAGATTTCGGGTTTTGACAGTAACATATATGGCAACAATGAAAAGACTTTTACTTGATTCGAAAGAATGAGCAAAGAGAAGAAATAACGATCACTTATTTTGTTTTGGCTTTTCGAATTCACTGGTGCTACGAGTTCAGTGACTCTGAAGGGGAATTTAGAGATTTCACTTGCCCTTGAGAATCCTGGAATGTTGGTGGAATGGATGACTTGGGTTTTTTCAATTGTTCCCTAGAAAACATCGCTATTGTTTGCTTATAATGTCTGGAAATCCTGGTTCAGTGGTAGTTGCAGAAATATTAACAGAAAGGAAAAATCGTACAAAATATGAAAAAATACGAAGATTTTTATTGAATAAAACAACTTTACCAAAACATTATGATACATAAAAACATTTTTGGCATAAATTGCATTGTACATATGGTGAATTGTGAAAATCATTGTTCCCATACCACTAGGAGGAATGATATAGATTTGGTACCGTATTACATTTTACATTTTGCCTGTCTCTAGCAATTTAACATATTTTTTCCCTCCAAAGATGATATATGATCGATGAAGCTCATCACACATTAGGCCTACCTAGTTCTTTGAAATTTCCATTTTCTACTTTGATGTTAGCATTGATAGTAGAAACAATCCAACGGAAGAGTCTCTCATAAAGAAACCTCATGAGACAATCCCTGCGAGTGTTGCATTCCTCCACATTTCCAGCAGGTTTCCAGTATACACTGAAGCGATTTCTTCTTTGGCCATGAGCAACTATTTGTCTTGAAGTCAACAACTGAATCAAACATGAATCTTCGAGGCCCAGCAGCTGACTGACCGATTTCAAACTATCGAAAGACACTGAAAATAAGAAAATACTGTTGGTGCCAATATCACGAAATTGTGTAGGTGATAAAAGTAAATTCGCATCATAAAATAACTTTACATCTATGTACAAAATAATTAACATGTCATTTTCTAATATAAATATTTGCGGGAATTTTTCTGTCTGTTTTTGTCTGCTCAGAGTTCATATAGGTCAGTTTCTGTCAGATGTGTTTCCAATTCACTGTGGGCTAAAGCAAGGAGATGCACTATCACCTTTACTTTTTAACTTTGCTCTAGAGTATGCCATTAGAAAAGTCCAGGATAACAGGGAGGGTTTGGAATGGAACGGGTTACATCAGCTGCTTGTCTATGCGGATGTCGTGAATATGTTAGGAGAAAATCCACAAACGATTAGGGAAAACACGGGAATTTTACTGGAAGCAAGTAAAGAGACAGGTTTGGAAGTAAATCCCGAAAAGACAAATATATGATTATGTCTTGTGACGAGAATATTGTACGAAATGGAAATATAAAAATTGGAACTTTATCTTTTGAAGAGGTGGAGAAGTTCAAATATCTGGGAGCAACAGTAACAAACATAAATGACACTCGGGAGGAAGTTAAACACAGAATAAATATGGGAAATGCCTGTTATTATTCGGTTGAGAAACTTTTATCATCCAGTCTGCTGTCGAAAAATCTGAAAGTTAGAATTTATAAAACAGTTATATTACCGGTTGTTCTGTATGGTTGTGAAACTTGGACTCTCACTTTGAGAGAGGAACAGAGACTACGGGTGTTTGAGAATAAGATTCTTAGGAAAATATTTGGGGCTAAGAGGGATGAAGTTACAGGAGAATGGAGAAAGTTACACAACACAGAACTGCACGCATTGTATTCTTCACCTGACATAATTAGGAACATTAAATCCAGACGTTTGAGATGGGCAGGGCATGTACCACGTATGGGCGAATCCAGAAATGCATATAGAGTGTTAGTTGGGAGGCCGGAGGGAAAAAGACATTTAGGGAGGCCGAGACGTAGATGGGAAGATAATATTAAAATGGATTTGAGGGAGGTGGGATATGATGATAGAGAATGGATTAATTTTGCTCAGGATAGGGACCAATGGCGGGCTTATGTGAGGGCGGCAATGAACCTCCGGGTTCCTTAAAAGCCAGTAAGTAAGTAAGTTTTTGTCTGCTCAAATATTAATGTGATACATGTAGTTTCAGCCTCAAAAACAAAAGTGTGTATGTAATATAATCTAATAATATTTTATTTAGAGTTCAGTCTAATTGACATACCACAGTTTAAAATCAATAACACTTACTAAGGTAAATGATTATTACATATTATAAAATTGAAATGCAAACGTTTTCGCCCTTGGGCATCATCAGGCATTTAACTCACAATATCTTATACAATTTTTCATATCTTTGCTGTGAAATGCGTACCAGATAATTGAAATTTGCAATCTTGTATATATCAATAAACACCTATTTACCTGGTTAACTCTATGATAAATAACAATCTGAAATTTAAATGAGTATAGGTATTAAAATTATATATGATAAAATTCTGACTAAAAATGTTGTATTGATCTTATATTTGATTATAAAATTGTGATCATTAAAACAACACGACGAAAAACCATATGATTCCTCTTAAACTTCATAATAAGCCAATACATTTCCATTAGTTGAGTGTTTGTAGTGCAAGCATTGAGACCAAAAAGTGTAAACTCCATTATGTCATATGAGAATTTGAGAGGTAAACTCGGTGAAACTTTTGGATTTAAATTGAACGATCGTGGAGAAGTGCTTGACAGAAAAAAAGTTTTTTTCATGTTTAGTGATGCTGGAAACATTGTTACTAAATATGTTGTTGTTGTTTTCTAATGCCAGGCGTTTGACAATAAAGTCATTTGACCTCTTGCACTCCAATATTTTTCAAAGATATTATCATGACTAGCCACTGAAGCACAGATTTTGAGATGTTCCGAATCCATTTCTTGGTTTGAGTTGCACAATGGGCAGTTAGGGGACTGATATATTCCAATTCTATGCAGGTGTTTGGCCAAACAATCATGGCCTGTTGCCAATCTAAATGCAGCTACAGACGATTTTCGTGGTAAATCGGGAATTAACTGTGGATTTTGATGCAGAGAGTTCCATTTTTTCCCTTGGGATTCAGTTATCAAATTTTGTTTGTTGAAGTCTAAGTATGTAGATTTAATAATTCTCTTCACAGAGTAATACGTAGATTTAGTAACAGGTCTGTAAGTAGCAGTGCTGCTCTTCTTTGCTAAAGCATCCACATTCTCGTTTCCCAGGATTCCACAATGGGATGATATCCATTGGAATACAATTCTTTTATTGAGTGATATTAATTGAGAGAGCATTTTAGTTATTTCAGCTGTTTGAGATGAAGCTGTGTGTTTAGAGACGATTGATAGAATAGCTGCTTTGGAGTCTGACAATATAACTGCATTCCTAAATTTATTGATGTGGCATAGAAGATTCCTGAGACATTCACTTATTGCAATGATTTCACCATCAAAACTTGTTGTTCCATATCCAAGAGATCTATAAAGTGAGAAGAGACAGCACGTAACACCTGCACCGGCACCTTGTTCTCTGGAGATCAAGGATCCGTCGGTGTATAAATGAAGCCAGTTTTGTGAAGGATACCTAATATTAAATATCTCTAAAGACAATTGAAGGGGTTAATGGAATAAGGGGGTATCCCACATTTTGCTAAAAAATGAACTAAGTCCATATTATGAAAGCTGAGTCCATGTACTGTTAGTTTAATGTGCTATTTAAGTAAGGTATAGTCCCATTTTAAAGTAAATATGAACATATGAAAGGGCTTTGTAAAGTTTTATCAAAATTCTGAATGGAATAAGGAGGTATCCCACAGTTCCTTGAAACCTTGGTTCTGATTGGCCAGCTGTTTACCTAATTGACCAATGGGAGAATACTGCTTTGATACAATAAGTTTCCAAGCAACATGGCGGATGTTGACCGTACTAATGTTTTTGTAAGTGACGAAATGGTGAAAATAAGACAAATAATAGCAAAAAGAGGAAAAGAAATCCATAAAATGGAAAGACAACAGCAGACAGAAGGCACGAAACAGTGGACAAGAATATATAACACGCACAGACAAAGTAATGTCTGCTAAAGTGTTCACTAACATACAGGAAAAGAAAAGCCACCAAATACAGAATGTTAATAAGTATCCAAAATTTTAGGAGGTGATAGTATGCATCAAAATAAGAAAATAATGTCTAATAAACATGGGTCCTATAACACACACTTGTTCATAAGAGGTGCTCAATGTGACGTTCATTCATGGCAATGTATTTCTCTGCCCTACAATACAGCAGACTACCAGATAATCGTACCGTAGTTGACACCTTTGGCATGGAATAATGATACGTCGCAAGGAATACTGAAAACAAAAGTCTGGTTGCGGATATGAGCAAGGTTCAGCAGAGATGGTGTTGTCAATTTTCGTAATCAGCATGTGTGGGCTGATGAAAATTCCCATGCAGTTGAAGAAACGAGGCATCAGCACCCATTCTCAATCAACGTATGGACAGGCGTTCTTGGTGAAAGATTAATAGGGCCATACGTGCTACCACAGAGACTTTTAGGACTTTCTTATTAACGTATTGCCTGCCTTGCTGGAGAATGTGTCATGTCAGCAGGACTACAGATGTGGTTCATACACGATGGCGCACCAGCACATTTTCACCACAATGTGCGTGAACACCTGATGTTGACATTTCAAGACCACTGCAATGATCGGGGAAGCCCCACACCTTGGCCTGCTCGTTCCCCAAACTTAAATCCCCTAGACTTTTGGTTACGGGGACACAGATGTGGTTCATACACGATGACGCACCAGCGCATTTTCATCACAATGTGCGTGAACACCTGACGTTAATATTTCAAGACCACTGCAATGGTCGGGGAAGCCCCACACTTTGGCCTGCTCGTTCCCCAAATCTAAATCCCCTGGACGTTTGGTTACGGGGACACAGATGTGGTTCATACACGATGACGCACCAGCGCATTTTCACCACAATGTGCGTGAACACCTGACGTTGATATTTCAACACCACTGCAATGGTCGGGGAAGCCCCACACCTTGGCCTGCTCGTTCCCCAAACCTAAATCCCCTAAACTTTTGGTTACGGGGACACAGATGTGGTTCATACACGATGAACTAGACTTTTGTTATGGGGACACATAAAGGAATCAGGTCAATTTCAAGAGTGCGTGATTCCTTACGCCAAAGGGCAGAGAAATGCATTGCGATGAGTGGACATTAGATTAGGCACCTCCTGTGAAGAAGTGTTCAGAAAGTATGTGTTGTAGGACTGATGTTTATTAGACATTATTTTCTTGTTTTGACGCATACTAGCACCTCCTAAAATATTGGATATTTTTAACACCCTGTATAGCAAGCACAGTTATGAAACCAAAGCACCCCGATGGAATGCTCATCAAAGCTGCTTAGCGCCCTGACATACTGTCCATATTAAAGTTCATACCTCCAATTCATCACAACTTTTATTTAAATTTGAAATCAGATAATCGATGTGAAGTAGAAAACAATGATCATAACACATTACCTCCTGGTCTAGTTGCCTCATAAGTGGTGCCTTGTTGGTATCACTTATGAGGTTCAGACCTGTCTTCGGACAGTTGACTCAACAGACAAACAAATGAATCTTATTTAAGTGTCTTTTGAGTAATACCTTTCAAAGTTTGTTTCTTTCTTTGTTGTAAAATATAGTATATCATAAGTGAAATTTTCCTACAATAACAATAATAATCAAGATATTATGCTCTACATTTGCAGAAAGTTTGTTCAATACCTACCTAACACATTACCCAAAAGACTTTGTGATTCTTATTATTTTCCTTAAGTTACAGAGAACCTAACAAAATGCTAAATATCTCAAAAACATACTTTTGAGGGATACCCCCTTCTTCCACTAAGCCCTTCAATTGTTTCAGTATTTCAGTGTTTGTTACTAAATATAGAGCAGCACTTAATTCAGAGGATGTGAATGCACTCGCATGTTTAAAATCATGGATGAAGCAGTCTTAACTAGGTCAGTCTTCATACTTTTTGTTATTTATGTTTGTCTCAAAAATTCCCGGAGAAATTGACACAATAAATTATAAGCCTCATAATAAATATGTTAGTAAATAATTAAAATAGTTGTTTTTTAATATAACGATACAATATATGAGTAGCTTAATATCAAAGACGGACATCTGTCGTTTCCATAGTTTTGATCTAGAGGCAATTTTTTAATTCACAGTGTTCTTTGTAATATTTAACACAATTTATTTTATAAATATAGTGTCAGAGTTTGCATATGGTTCACTATAACTGGAAACAGCATGAAAAATTGTATAAAAAACCACAGCTATCTAAATTTCGATTGAGGTCAGATGTTCGTCTTTGATATTAAGCTACTCATATGCAGATATACAACATTTAATACTTATGCTTATCAACGAACACAAGCTAAATTTAACAATAATTGTGTATTACAGTATATTAAAACATTTTTTCAACTCGATTAATCTATCGATTAAATATTTTGATCGATCAACAGCACTAATATTTACTGATATGGATTCAACAGTGAAAAAGATGAAAGTAGGTCTAAAAAACACATTTGACTAAATATGTCACTTCACTACTATTAATTCTTTAAAATTGTGTATTATCACTACATAATGTATTTCACATGTAACAAACTACAACCCTAATATACCAAAGGTAAAATAGGGTTTCAATATTTGGATAACAATAATAATAATAAATATGTCACTTCTGAGAAAACACTCAACTTACTCATTTCTTGCTGATCGACAACATAGATGTCACCTGTGCTGACAAAGGAAATGTTTCCAAGATGTATTATAGCAGCTAGTAGCATTGCAATTTGCAGCTGCATGTCACCTTCTATTCCAAGCTCTGTCATTGCAGCTGAAGTCTCAATGTAGTCACTATGGTCCTCTGCTGTAATAGGTCCTGGCACTATTTTATACTGGGTATTTCTACTCAGGTACAAGACCATGAGTTCCGACTTCCTTAGGCCTGCCAACATCTGAAATAAAACCAAGAGTTAAGAATTCTTATGGAATGATTTAATACACATTCATCACCAACAGATATTATCAGTCTTTCACACTATACAGATACATAACAGAAATGGTGATGTGAGCATTTTTTTTTTTGCAAAAATTGGTAGCTGAAAATTGGGTTTCGGATAAAATTTGTGGCAATGTTCGTACCCTGACCTTGAAGCGACAGTGTGTGTTGCGTGTGGCGGCGTGGGTTAGTAGCGGGAAGCGTTGAATCAGGTGTGGTCGATTTAGGTGTTAATCATGGCTTCAAGAAGTTCGAGCTATAGATATTTCACCGTAAAAGAAAAATTGCATACTGGTCAAATACTTAAGCTGTACTATAAGCAGTAACATGAGCTGCTACCCAGAAGTCAAATGGAGAATATCAATGACAACGAAAGCTTTTAATAGAAAAAGGAGCATCTTCTGCGGATCTCTAGAGAAAGAACTAAAAAAGAGACCAGCGAAGTGCTTTGTGTAGAGTGTAGCATTGTATGGGGCAGAAACGTGGACATTACGATGAAGTGAAGAGAAGTGACTAGAAGAATTTGAAATGTGAATATGGAGAAGGATGGAACATGTGAAATGGGCAGACAGAATAAGAAACGAAACTGTGTTGGAAAGAGTGGGTGAAGAAAGAATGATGCTGAAACTGATCAGGAATCAATCTTCTTAATGTATCCAGCTGTTTGCTGACAACATGAAGTCCACTGTAGTCTATTCAGTTGTTGTTTTTCACGAGAAATGAGGGGTATTTTGATCGGTGTTCATTATAGATGCCTGTTGCTAGTAGCCAGAGTTGGGGTGTAGTCAATATATACTGCAGGGCTGTGTCTTCTGCAACCGGTACTGATGATTTTAATTTACTTCTTTTGTGGTTTATAGATGGACAGTATAGAAGAATGTGTTCCAGATCTTCATCATGATTATTACACCACAGACAAGTAGGATTATCAGAAATGTGAAATTGGTGTAGGTGCAATTGAGTGACAATGTGACCTGTTCCGGCTCTTGTTAAAAATGTTTGAACATGTCTGGGCAAGTTTTTGTACATTTCCAGGTCATTTGGTTTCTTTTGTACAGACTGTAAAATTTTTTCCTTTGTCAGAAGAGAGCCAATTGTTGATCCATAGGTTTATAAAATGAGACTTGACTGAAGCAAAAGCACTGGATATAGATATCACCTGAAAAGGTCTTGGTTGCAAATATGTTGCCTGTTTTGCAATATTATCGACTTTCTATTTTCCAGGTATACCACAATGACTAGGTATCCATAACTGATCAGGAAGAGGAAAAGGAATTGACTGGGTCACTGATTGAGAAGAAACTGCCTTCTGAAGGATGCAATGAAAGGAATTGTGAATGGGAGAAGAGTTCGAGGCAGAAGATATGAGATGATAGACGACATTAAGATATATGGATCATATGTGGAGACAAAGAGGAAGACAGAAAATAGGAAAGGCTGGAGAATGCTGGATTTGCAGTGAAAGACACAAGAACTAACAATAAAACTGTTTTCATGGTAACCATAACCATAGTGTTCTGTACAAAACAAATAAAATATTACATAAAAATAATAATACACTCTTTCAGATGATATTTAAAAAGCTACAGGCTGCCAGTTAAAAATGTTATTGATGACATCAAAACTCGCACAACAATATGCGCAAAAAAAAATTTGCTTCCGTAAAAATATTCTTATTTAAATAAAAGATTAGACGTGTCTTAGCTCTTTGTCCCGAATCACCTCTCTCTTTAAATTTTAAATGCAATTATATATTATATGTAGCGATTCAGAACTTCATGATATCGATACTAAGGGGTGGTCAACTTATGGTAAGAAAATGAGTCCCTGAAGGCTAGGCCCAATTGTTTGCATTTCATCTTATATCTATACACACACCTGGTGAAATATATGGAAGTTTCTCTCTTTCCCTCCCTGTGAAGATACTCGTGTCTTTTCAAGCAAGTATGTCTCAATTGAAGCTCCTATAATGTTGTCACCTTTGTAGTGCAATTGCAAAAGTTTTCCAAAACGAGAACTGTTTTTGTTGCATTCGGTCTGTGCATTACCAAATGCAGTAAGGACGGGAACTGAACACCAAATTTTATATAATGTCTCTGGCACTCTTTTTACGTTGTAGTGGAAGTTATGAAAGCCATGTGTGGCCAGGAAATTGAGAAGAAATGTCGAAGAATATGTCTGCAACAAACATTTAGACAAAATAAGCTGTATTTGTCCTAATACGAATACCAGTGAAATTTAATATTAATGTAAGTACAAGAAATAACTGATAAAATGCCTACTTAAGTTGCAGGTTGCACACTTGGATACAAGCCAAGAAAAAATGGCTTAACCCATTAGTGCATAGTGTCCGAAAAATCGGACACAAAATAATTTTGTTGTACAGGTTACAGTGTTCGAGCTAATTTGTTTAAAATATGTTATAGTGCTTCCTCAATGTAGTGGCTATATTGATTTTAGCAGTTTCTGCTTTTCAGCTTGAATTTTCAGAGTTAGCGAACACATATTGTTAAGATTGCAACCAAGCAGTACGATGTTGTGCGCAAGGGGTAACTAAATTTATAAATTAATATATTTTAAAACAATGTAATTTTTTGGTACTAGGCTTATACTATTGTTAATACTTCCATTATTGAACCAGCACATAAAAATCTCCATTCTTGTTAAAACGTTAACGAATTGTAAATGTTAATGTCCGAAAAAACGGACGCTATGCTCTGGATACAGTTACAATGGAATTTGTTATACGAATGCTGTTATGATATTTTCGTTCTCTTTTTCAGCCTAAATGTGAACGAGATATTGAAATAATTGAAAATAAAGATAAAATTGCATAAGAGGAGCTCATTTATTATCTTATATCACCAGACGATGTGTTGGACACATACAGACAGCCACAAATCTGATGAACACGAAGCCAATCTCAATCACCTTGGCAGAAAAATGCTTATTAGTGCGTATGAAGTACAGACTGCTTGTAAGGACAGTGATGGTGTTTCTGCAATATGAGGTACGTCCAGAAAGTAAGTTTCCCTGGGGCCGTTTAGAGATAGAAACAATTTCTTTCACGGAAGGATTTATTGGAACAGATAAAGCAACTTTTGAGCCATTTTTCAACATATTCCCTACCGGAATTCAGACATTTGTCATACCGTGGGATCAACTTTTATATACCTGTGTCGTAGAAATTTGTCGCCTGGGATCGGAACCAGTATGTGACAGCCGCCAGCACCTCTCTCCTCCCAGACGCTGTGAAAATACTGACAGGACAGGAGTTTGTTGAGGTGTAAGAAAGATGGTAATCGCTCAACCTCTTACTGCTCGGTGTATAACAATTCTTCTGGCGGGAGGTGTTTCAATGCTCACCCTACAGCCCAGATCTCGCTCCCTAATCAATAAGGTTGGAATTTCCGAGCATGGAAGATATAAAGTGCCTTTTTTATAACTACTGTAAATCTGTGAAGTTGTTTATGCATCTCGCTGAAAAAAGGGATTGCGCTACGTGATCGGAACCAATGTGTGACAGCCGCCTGCACCTCTCTCCTCTCTGACGCTGTGAAAATACTGACTGGACAGGAATTTGTTGAGATGTAAGGAATATGGTAATCGCTCAACCTCTTACGGCTCAGTGCATAACAGCTCTTCTGCAGGGAGGTGATTCAACATTCACCCTACAGCCCAGATCTCGCTCCCTAATAAATGCAGTTGGAATTTCCGAGTATGGAGGATATAAAGTGCCTTTTTGATAACTACTTTACATCTGTGAAATTGTTTATGCATCCTGCCGAAAAAAGGGATTTTCGCTACGGGAACTTGACAGGAAAATACAACTGAAAACTGTCCTCTGAGAATTCAAGAAACAAAGTGACAGATTCACATCACTTCAGAACCTGTAATAACGTCCTTATTGTTCGAAGGAATGATAACAGCGTTGTTACAGCAGCCACTAACTTTGAAAACATGTCTATATCTACTATATCTAGATGGTAAAGTGAAAAATAATGTAAAGTTTCCATTTCTCGGCCTATACCATTTTCTTCGAACAACAAAGGAATGGGAGGAGTACATAAAATCGATCAGTATGTGACTTCATACAGTTCCAGAATGGTCAGAAAAATGATGCTAGGCAATATTCGCATACATCTCGGACGACAGTGTAGTGAATGCGTGGTTACTCTACAGGAAACAAAATACTGGCAAAAACGTCTACAATTTCGACGGTTTTTTTTTTTTGAATTAGCACTGCTAATAACATATCGACAAACAACATATCAAGGAAAAACTGCACCTACGAATATTAAGGATGTGTGGTTATGTGGACTGAACCACTGGTTCAAAGAGAAGTGTAGTAAGTGCAAGGACAAACCCAAATTTATATGTTGCAAATGTAAAATATGTCTTCACCTTAAATGTTTCACAGAATACCACAACCAGTAGTAAATATATGACAATTGTTACCTAAAGTAAAATAAATACGTGGCAGTAAGTGATTTTGAGTGATTAAAGGGATCTTAGTATTATAAAATACCTAAAATAAGAAACAGCAATGTAACTGATCAGTGTGCATAGCGTCCGATTTTTCGGACGGCCTGTATTTCTCAAACAAGAAAAAAATAAAACGTTTTATTGCTAAATACATGTTCAATTGATGTTAAACAACAAATTTTTACCAAAAAAATTATTTTAAATACAAAATCCAACTTTATGCACTAATGGGTTAAAAGAAATGAACATGCAACATGTAATCAATATAATAAACACAAAAATATAAAACTATAATTGGATGAAACATTAAATTTATGTTTCTGGTTGGGTGTTATTGTGATATTAGATTTTTAAGAAATTCATTATTTATAAGGATTGTGAATATGATTTAAGAGTGAAATAAATTTAATGCAATTTATGTGTCGTATTTATTCATTCATAGTTTTCTACCCAAGGGCAGGTCCTTCACCGCAAACCCAACATTCTCCAATCTTTCTTATTTTCTGCCTTTCTCTTTGTCTCCACATGTATCTTAATGTCAATTAAAGAAAGTTGCACACTTAGCAAAGTTACACTGATCGTGGTATGCATGATTCAGAAAGTAGAAAATAGTACTAGGTTCGTTCCAACAACAGTCAGTAATCGTCCGTAACCACTGTAAGCGTGCACAGTAAAAAGAAGGCATTCCAACGCACTTCAAACCAGTTCTGAACCAGAAACATGTACTTCAGTCAGGTGTTCCAACAAACTTTTGACATAAGTTCGGAACGATCAGAAGTAGTCGGCGGATTGAGGCATGTGCTGGTGAGTACAGGTCTCTGACATGTGCATACAATCACCGACGTCTCCTGGATACATATTAAAGAAAGACAGGATCGATTGTTTACATCTTTCGCATCACAACTTATAGGTTAAGATGGAAAGAGACAACTTTTTTGAGTCAGAATCCAGTGCAGATGAATAATAAAACTAAGTAGAGATGTAATTTTTCGCCAAAAGAAAGAAAATAAAAATTATTTGGGTAATGAAATAATTACATTTTCGGTTGAAGGTTACTTATGTCCCAGCCACTATAGGAACTTGATAAAATACCTTTAAAATGCCTTGGATTTATAGTATTGATTAGTAGAAATTGATGTGATCACTGGGAGAATTATAAGCCCACTCAACTTGCCCTAAATACGTACCTTACTTATATACGAAAATCGTCGTGTGTGACGGCCAATTTCGTTAATGTAACAGTAGGTTTCAGTGTTGCCAACATAGTAATAATACTACACACCTAATCAAACCTAACCTAACCTCTCTCATAATACTACACACCTAATCAAAACTATCCTAACCTGTTACATAATACACACCTAATCTAACCTAACCTGTCACAAATACTACACACCTCTAGTAACATTCCTCACGTTTAGTACCATTTCGTTTGTATGTATTGTCGACCCTGCTATCTAGTGTAAGTGGATCGTAATTCCAGGACGAAAATATGGCGACTTTCATAATAATTACATTTAGTTCATCTACGTATTCCTCTGTGAAAAGATTTATTAAATTATTAAATCTACATACTTAGACTTCAACAAACAAAATTTGATAACACAATCTCAAGGGAAAAAATGGAACTCTCTGCATCATAACCCACAGTTGATTCCCGATTTACCACGGAAATCGTCTGTAGCTGCATTTAGATTGGCAACAGGCCATGACTGTTTGGCCAAGCATCTGCATAGAATTGGAATATATCAGTCTCCAAACTGTCCATTGTGCAACTCAAATCAAGAAATGGATTCAGAACATCTCAAAATCTGTGCGTCAGTGGCTAACCATGACAATATCTTTGAAAAATATTGGAGTGCAAGAGGTCAAATGACTTTACTGTCAAATGCCTGGCATTAGAAAACAACAACAACATTTAGTTCATTCAGTGTATGTTCTGTAATAAGTTACATTAAATGTGTTAATGCAGTGATAATTTCATATCATATATACACACACACACTTATAGTACAATAAGAATTGAAATGTCTTGTGGCTGTGATAAAAGTATTGAAAATTGGTTTATAGCGCCACATTGGCAGTGATAAAAGTGTTCAGCTAGTTCAGTGGCCAGTGGGTATTCCTTGTCCCATTTTCAATAACCCACTCTGATTAGAAATATAATAAATAAAGTAAATAAATAAAATATTTGAAAAAAAAATAAAACCAAACTTTTTTAGATGAAAGATTCCCCAAGTACAACGACATCGAATTAGCAGAATTCTTATATTCTATATTTTTATTATGTTTTTTTAGAAAAATATTAAAAATAAGTTAAATTATATTTTCTGCAATTTGAATTAGCTGCAAAACGATAATAATTAAGCAGTTCATTCTTAGATTAAGATGCTCATAGTTGCAGCATCTCTGGATTTAGTACATGATGGTCTGAGAAAGTGTTCCAACATCACCCAGTTCTGTTTCAATTCCATAGCATGTACTCAACCAGAGCATGTGCGTAAGGTGATACAGGATCCATACATGATCTGATTCATGAACTGCTTGTTGGAACAAACCTACTGTATACCAATAGTTGGAAAAGATTACATCATATAAAACACAGTCTGCAATATACAGAAAGAGGAAGGTAGGAGGGGGAGGATAGCCAAACTGCTTAACTTTGAATGAACAAGTGATGGCTAAGGAGAGAGAGATCATGTCTTACCCTCCACCCTGCTTGTGTATTGAGAGGTGACTCGCAAAAATAACTTTCAAAGTGTTAGCACCGCTAACATGGACGTACTGCCATTGACTAATAGCCTACCGGTACTGAAAGTGTTTCCAACCCCTTCAGGTTGCAGTTTATAATGAGATTCAACAGGGGCGGCTCGTCCATAAGAGCTGCGGAGCTGCAGCACTCCCTGCTTTGACAGGAAAATAAAAATAATATTTATTTTAATTTTTAGAAGAATTGTTACAGCTTTTATTGGTAAATTGCTTTATATTTCATCTGGCCGGGAATATGTACTATTATCTTATGCATAATCTTTTTGCGCGTCGACTGTATTGGAATTGACACTGCATTCAAAGTCGTCCTGGGATCTGCAGGGTGGTCAGCTCATAGAGAGTGTGTCTTGCTTGGTCAGGGGGTAGAGAGGTGAAGGGAAGCAGAAGGAAACTGCCGCTGTTTAAAACCCATATCTCGCTGCAGTGGCTTGCAGAGCCAGGCCACAAGGGATCTTTCCTCTCCTCCCACACCACCATTGTAATGCTGCGTCAAATGGATTCTCTATTCCCTTGAAACTTAATGACAAAATTTTTATTTTCTTTTCACATACTTAGTGTTGTAAAATCTTATAGAGTTAATATAACGAAATTAATATTCTCTTTTGTCTTATTATTACGTATATATCCAGCCTCCAGCAGAACCTAATATTTGCCTTAACTCAAAATGATTGCAGGACTCCTTTTGATATAGCACGTAAAATACGAAAGAGACTTCTTTTCCAGTTTTAGAAAATTGTTGACCATCAGTATATCTGAGTGTTGCTTTGGTGTGACGTCTTAATACCGTAACTTAACCAGTGCAAATGTGCAAGCATGAGTGTGTGTGAATTACAGAATATTAATTTTATTTTTCCCTTGCGGAGAATATTGATGTAATGAAGTGAAATTAAAGGGTCGTCCGTTACCCGACTTAAATCTTACTTAAGCTTCATCCAGCCGAAATAGTGCATATATGTAAGGAAGTATAACAATGAAATTTACGCTAAGCATTTGTGGTTACGTGGATGTGAACAAAAAAAATCTGTATTTTGTTTTCCTTGCCTCCTCTTCGGTGGCGATGCTGCAGTGGTGTGACAGATTTACGACATTTGCCCCTAAAAAGCAAAATGCACGAATCTTCGCAGTCTCACCTAAAAAATGTTTCATGGGCTATGTTACGCAACTCATACTGCTGTGCAATTAAGTGAAACAAACAGAACAAACATTCTCAAACATAATCAAGAAGTGAGAAAAAATCGTGAAATTATATATATATATATATATATATATATATATATATATATATATTGATTGTATCAAATTTTGTGGCCAATATGAACTTCCCTTAGGGGACATGATGAAAAAACGATTCGAAGAACCCTGATGAGTTTCGTGGGTTGCTACAGTTCGTGAGTAATCTAAACGAGCCTTTCAAAAATCATTTGGAACATGCCACTGTTTAAGGTTATTCTAAGACAATTCAGAATGAACTGGTAGATTGTAAGTTGAGTGTCTGCCGATCTGAAATTCCAGACTGAAATCGATGGTATTAGTTTTTCTTAGGGATTAGCAAATGGTCCCTGAGACATCTCCCAACTAAGTCAAGAAGTTTTGGTTTTTCGATATGTAGTGCATTTATTTTTGTCCTATACTTATTAGTAATGGTATCAAGAAGTGAAATTTGTATGTACCGAAATCTACTGCAGCTCTCCCAATCCACAAGTTCACGAGCCGCCACTGAGATTCAAGAATTATACAGTAGGTCTACAATAACATTAAAGCTGCAACTGCTCAACTAGTACTCAGGAAGTCCTAGATGTACGTGAAACGATATTTACCTTGCCCGAACCACTGTCGCCACTTATCACAATAGCCTGTTTCACCTTTCCTATTTCACAGACAAGCCTATAGCGAGCACGAGCGGCAACTGCATACAGATGTGGCTTTAAATCTGTGCGATATTTAACCTATTCACATAAAATTATTAGTTAGTATTATAATTATAATTATCATTAAAGCTTAATTTACAGAAAGTAGCTTATCATTTTAACATTAGGTATGCTTATATTAGAAAGACTCTCCGAAAGTTGACATAATGTAAGTTGGGTGACCAGCAGTAAGATCCCCATGCTACTGCCACTGTTAATTCATCACACAACAGTTTAAAATGTGACTTATTTACCTCGTACTGTTCACGGTTTCTTAAAAAAAATTCAAAATTTCAATAATTGTAAACCTATATTTTCATCATAAATAAAACCTCATTCCCGATTTTTGGTTTGTCTGCTGACCAGTAATATCTGTAATTAC
The DNA here is from genome assembly GCF_040183065.1 of Periplaneta americana. Classification (NCBI taxonomy): domain Eukaryota; kingdom Metazoa; phylum Arthropoda; class Insecta; order Blattodea; family Blattidae; genus Periplaneta; species Periplaneta americana. Next base: position 43,986,013 of record NC_091131.1, read on the forward strand.
GTGATGCAATGTGGCCATGAAGATGAAACCAAGTGGCAAGCCTCACTGGAAGAAAAATCGATATGTGTTCAATTTCTTTGTTATTGTTTTCTAAAATTCAATTTTATTATAAAAGTGATGTCTAATATTATTTGATGAATTAACATAGACAAATGCGGCACATTTCACGGCGTATTTTCAGCAGGATAATGCCACAGCTAAAATGTAGCCTATCCATGACAGAATTACGCCAAGAGTTCGCAGAAGCAAACAACTGGGGCAGCATGACGGTCTGCCGACATACATTACGTCCCTGATCACATGTGATCATGTGTATTTGACATATTAAGATACATTACACGCAGACTATAGGTTTAGGTTACACACAGAAACAAGACAATGAAGAAAGCTACTGTTGTAGGCTATGACATATTCTCTAGAATTCTGTATAAGTTAAATATGAAAAACTTTCAACAAAAAAGGAAACATATTATATATATATATATATATATATATATATATATATATATATATATATATATACCGGTAATACAGTAACATGTATCAAGTTTTACCATTAAACTGTGATCTTGTACTTTTATTTTACACATCAGTACATAAAAATAGGCCTACTTACCTCACCGAACGAATTATACAGCTCTTTGACGTCTTCTGAATAGAGAGATGGGATTTTTTTACATGGGTTTATAGCTACCAAAGCCAGTCCAGCCCATGTATAATATTCTTCGTTTAAAAAGCGACTTTCCAAATACTTCACAACTGGAAACACAAGACAAACTTAAATGATAAAAAAGAGTAGGTACCGGTATTGTATTAAACCAGTATTACAGTACACACAGACTTTAAACGAAGGAAGGTTTGACATTTATTAAACAAAAAAAACTTACTTTTGTCTTCAGATTTCCAAGGTATGACATTCAGATTATTACACGTTAAGCCCATTTCGTCAATGCAGTCAACCAGTTTTTCTGAAGATCCATTCTTGTTACGCTCTTCGAACGCCATTCTTTACACAATGGCAACTAAATATATACGTACCGTATTGTCTTACATTAAATAAAATATATTTTACATAGTTTTTGTTTCAATAGGCCTAATCACTTGAAACTGTACTCATGCCGATTCCTACTTTTTTTTATACATAAGCTGTACAACTAAAGAGAATATGTATAGCCTACGGGTACCGTAATTAACAAAACGTAACAAACAATTTTCTGTTAATAGTTTGAAAAGAAAAAAATATTATGGGTAAACCGGAGTAACAGCAAATTGAAAATTTCATACAAAGTCGGCTAAGCATTTGAGACAAATGCCTACATACTGCTGTTTAGGACTTCAGCCGTTTCTCAACACTCTTCGGCACCGCTGTTTTAACGAAACACAAACCCCACACGCACACCTTTCCTTCCCCATAGACAGGCGACATTGACGGTTATTATTTAACTATCGTCACGTATTTTCCTCCATTATTTAAAACTGACCAATAAGATACGATTATTTGGCTTAAGCCCGGGAAAAAAAGATGTACCTGTACATTGAAACGAAAACTTTTTTTTTACTCATTGTTAATGGCAATTAAATATATATGGCCATACAAAAACTGTTGTTTACAAATTTATTGATCATTATTGAAGCTAAATTGGAAAACTGGACATAATGCAGAGTATTTGAGAAAATCTGGGGCATTTATTTATGTCTTATTACCTCGTTTGCAGCTTAAAAGAAACCATTGTCACGAAGGAGACACTTACTTTCTATACCCTATACCTAAGCCTACACGTTTCACACGTTAATGCAATTCACTCCTCTATCAGGTTACGAATGACATTGCTGTTTTTTTTTATAATACCTGGTACTTAAAATGCATACAAATTTAATAATATATTAGGCCTATTATTATACGAAATATTGCCTGTATTTAACATAAAAGGGGTTTTATACCTATATTTCCAAAAGTAAGGTATCAAACTTCGATTTCTAAAATGTACTGCTTGGAATAAGAATATAACAGCCAGAACAATTCTGCATCTCAAATCAGATAGGGTGGCACATAACCCAGTCTCTCACATATCACCAGAGAAAGAAGTCACATGAGGTGAAGTCAGGGGACCTTGGAGGCCACCTGAATAAAGCCATGTTCTGATCGTGACGACCGAACCAGCAATAGGTAAAAACTTCATTCAGCCAAACCTGCTCTTCGTTAAGAAAATGATGTTCTGTAATGTATCTTACAGTTCGAGAGTCATTGCCGTCTTTAACAGTGGCACTGCCGCGCGACAGGGTGAGGTAACAACTTTTTGTGCGTAGAATTAAAAAATTCCACAGCTGCTTTTTCATTATATGTGGGACACTAACACCTATTTTTGTTTGTACGACCATACAAACCACTTAAAACTCCGATATTCTTAGGTATACTCCCTATATTAGTAAGCCTAATTATATATTATTGTAAGTATTGTCATTCTTTTCCAGCAGTGCTATTAAATCAGACTGGTAAATGGAATTGTAAAATTAATACCAATATGTAATATTGCTTCTGTGAACATTTACCTATGTGCGAAGAAGTTTAAAGCTAGTGACTGGTAATCCTTTATGAAAAAAGGAACCCTTGCCTATTTGTGCTAGGGTTGCCACCAGTGGCGGCTGATTGACTGAGGCAAGTGAGGCCGGGCCTCAGTCACTTGGCTTAACTGAAATCAAATTTTGTGTTTTTTTATAATGTATTAGTTATTTGAATGAAGCATATATCGCTGCAGAAGCATTTGAAAACTTTGATGGATAAAGACCTGTTTTGCAGTAAAATTTGTTCCTGAGGCCGGGATCGCTTGTGCCGGGTCTGGCTTGTGATGTATATAGACCTGTTTTGCAGTAAAATTTGTTCCTGAGGCCAGAATCGTTCGTGCCGGGTCTGGCTTAATGCATTTCATGTCCTTTCGCGGGCTTTTAGTTTACGCTTAAAACGTTGTAGCTGAGGCACAATTCGGCTGGCCTGGTCAGGTTTCACTCGTCCCATCCATGGGCCGGCCTCAAGGGTAGAGTGGGGTGGGAATAGCAGTGGTGACTTGTCTTCCTAACTAGGCCATAAATAACAAAATTCCAGCTCTTTAACAGGCAGAAACCCACTCGATTCTCTCCCCTTATGTTTCAGTTTATGACATAAGCGAGGGTGTTCTACTATTGTACTTCGTAGTATAGTGAATCTGGGCCTATGTTGTTATGTATTTTGGGAAAATATAAACAGAAACAAATGAGAGAAATAATGCTGGTGTAGTTAATTCATTGTTAGAGTGTCCTTTTTCGAGAAGAAATAATGCTAAAAGAAAGGAAGTTTTAAATAAACAGAGAGACTACCGAGATATCTACGACATCGCTGATAATTTTTCTGACACATAATCTTAAAACGCGAGTTTCTATTGCATCCTGGTATGGGCAACATAAATGGTTATGTGGTAATGTGATGCAAAATAAACTTCTCTTGGCCTTGTTTGTTGCTGTCAAAGGAAAAAAATAAAAAGAAAAGAAAGAAAGGGGAATTTCAACACATAATATGGGTTGCTTCATCACACTGAAACAGTCACTGAAACTCAGAGCATAACAGCTTATTTGGTGAGTGAAATTATTATTTTTCATTGATAGTAATAAGAATAGACTAATAATAGTAATAATAATAATAATAATTAATATCATAAACAAATATTTCCTATCGGAGGCACTTAAACTAGTTGCATCTGGCCTCACCGAGGATTTTGATCACCAGCTGCTACTGGTTGCCACCTTTTGAAGTTGAAATGCTGGGATACCTACCTACGTATTTCAGTATTTCAGACAGAGAGATAATGTCAAATATAGTAATTTTGGTAGATAATTGTTCAAGCCAGAACAAGAACTGCTGTCTTTATTCTTTCTTGGTCTTCATTGTGAATTCTTACAAGATGTTCACTCCCCACCATTAAACTTCATTATGTACTATGCACAATACATTAGGATAAACGAAATGATGTATATCTGTATTAATAAAAACTATTCTTTCCATTTTCTATCATTTTACATGATTAAAAACTCGTTTTAGTAAAAACTATATTTCATACTGCACTGTTCTTAGCTGAACTGTCTTGCAGTTACAGAACATGAACAAAATTCACATGAGGTGTAGGTTAAGCTTGTTACCTGTCCTGATTTTATAACAAAATATGTTCCACGTCCCAACACATTATCTGTTGGGATACATTTATGTCTGCTGACAGTATTCATCACCAAGTTGAAATGTCTCTCAAAAAGCAGAAAAGAACATACGACTTTGAAGATTTTGTACACGCTTGTCAAGATGAAAATAATGGAAAAATGGAAGTAATAAACATGGATCACACAAACTTCTACAAATGGAAAGTTTACGCTGCCCATCATAAAAAACTACAAAACAACTACCTAACCTCAAGGATATCGTTTATGTGAAATCAGTGCAAGGTAGCTATGTATTGAAGTACAAAACAACATACAATGAAACTGAAAGTTAAAAAACTTTAGATTTCCTGCAAAAGAAAACACAGAAAAGACATGGCATGCAATTCCCTGAATCTGGATAAGCCCTGTGAATTTGATCTTGAGAAGAGAGATAGAATTGTGAACACCTTGAAAGAAATCATTACAGAAAACAGAATTAAATTCTGGCGAGATTTACCAATACAGTAAATATTTTGTGCATACTTATGTTTAAAAATTGATTAGTATTAATATTACATTGTTAATACTTGTAGACCGAATGCCTGAAACACGCATAACAAAAGCTGCTCTACAGTACATGTCTAGAGGAAGAAGATCACTGGGAAGACCTAGAAAGAGATGGCAAGATCAGTTGTGACGAGACATAACAGGCCATTCGAGAGGCCTAATACTTGTTTGAAAATGATGATGATTGTTAATACTATAATTTTGTTCATGACTTACCGGTACATAAATTGTGATTTTTTTTGTCTCTCATAAAGTCATGTTGTGAAATAATTAGAAAAGGTTTATCACATGTACCGGTATTCAATTTTTGTTACTAATGGGTTTCTGCATTTGCTATTTCATATTATTTATGTAGCATTATTAATTAAAACAGAGAATCGTCAACTTCAGAACCTCAACATAAGAGACGCCTAGAACCATAAGGGCCTAAAGCACAATGTGGTGAATTTGTATATTTTAGCATATATTCATGTTCTGATATATTTTAATAGATATTGTGAGATGAATAAGATTGTACACTGAACAAATCAAACCTCACATATTAGAATTCTGAATAATAATTTGAATTTCATAAATTCGTGTCAATTTTAAAGCAACAAAGTTTTTATGAAATCTGAAAGTGCTATGTCAGGACATGTAATACTAAATCTAAAGAATTCAGAATTACAGCAGGAGTAAGATAAGGGGATATATCACCATATCTCTTTATAATTTTAATGGATGATGTTTTAAAGAGTATAAAATCTAAAATGAGGAAATATCAACTAGGCAATTGGAAATTAAAACATATTAAAATATCTGAACTGCTTTATGCAGATGACATAGTACTGTTTGCTAATTTACAAGTACATTTACAGAGAAATCTAGAAATAATAAAGTGTAGCTTAATTAATAGAGGCATGGTAATAAATAAGGAGAAAACTGAAGTCATGAGAATAGGGAGAGAGGATAAAACCTGTATAATAACTATGGAGGGTAAAAATTTAGAACATGTAAAGTACTTTAAGTAGTTAGGTGTTAAGATTAATAGTGATGGAAGAATTGATGAAGAACTTAATAACCAGAATAAAGAATACCAATAACCTCTATTATACAATGAATAGAGGTTTTTTAGGTAAAAAGGAAGTGAAAGAACAAAAATAGCTGTATACAAATCAACTTACATCCCAACACTTCTATTTGGAAGTGAATCTTGGGTATTGGGGGGAAAAAATCAAGAGAAAAGCACAAACTTGGAAATGAAGCACTTAAAAAGAGTAATTTGGAAAACAAGGAAAGACAAAATTAGGAATCAAACTATAAGGATGTCTCTAAATGAAGAGTCCACTGCAAGAATGATGGATGTCATTTGGAATACATTTTGCAGGAGAAGCAATTGAAAGTTTGAAATGCTTAGCGCTCAAAGTTTAACTGTTATTTTCCGATCATTACTGGACAATGACTATCGGTGTTAATGCCATATAACTCTGTATGTACATCCTATATGTCTTAAGCTATGCATTGACAGTCTTGGTTCATTTTCGACAAGAAAGTGACATCCATCATTCTTGCAGTGGACTCTTCAAATGTTAAATCCCTCCAACACGAAGTACAACAAGTACAGCTTAGATGGTTTGGACACTTAAACAGAATGAGTGATGAAAGTATACCTAAACAAATATGGGAAGCCAGAGCTAGTGGGTTAGGAAGAAAGAGACCGAGAGGGAGACCAAGAAAGACCTGGAACAATAGCGTAGAAGAGATCTTAGCAAGAGAAGGAGTATCCTTAGAACGAGCTAAAAAGATTGCAGTAGATCGCAAACAATGGCGAGCTCTTTGCAAAACCTCGACACCGAAAGGTAGAAGATTGGAATAAGTAAGTAAATTAATGTCAATTTTTCTCAGAACTTCGATTCCGTACTTTGGGCCCTTATGGTTCTGGATGCCTATTCTTTCATTTCTTAATTTTATGCAGATACCGCACTTCTCCTTAGGAGAACGGCAACATACAGCATTTTGTAAAGTTAAAGCAGATATTTATATACTAAGTCATGCTGTGGTAAAGAGCGGTATCTGCAGTTTCTGTTAAATTGCTAAATTAATATAATTTTTGTTTGTTTCAGTAATTTTATAATGTCGTATATAGCTGGAAACCACATAAATTATGTAATCATACATAAAAATTGAATGGGATTGTATAGAAAACTTTAAACTCATTTTTCTCGATACTTTGCATTTTGTAGATACAGCACTTACCCTTAGCAGGGCAGAATAGTAGTGTTGTGTTATAAATTAAATTTTTTTCGAAACCCTCACGCAGACACTTTTCTTTAACAAACACTCTTTATGGTCCTGTTAGTTCTGTACAGTACAACTTGTTATAACGACATCCAAGGGACCTTAAACATTATGTTGTTATAAACGAGCGTCGTAGTAACCGAGATTCACATTATCAATCTAGTGAGGTGGAAAATGAAAAATAACAAATTTAATTAGACTTATTTTAGATTTATGTATTTGACTATTAAGCCTACAATGAACATAATAAAATACACGTAAGCCTACAATTATAAATACAGTATTCTGTATTAAAACAGTTTGTTTAGTACTCACCAACTACTTTACTTAGAAGTGAAGTAATCAGTCATTTTACTCTGTTGTCTTCTACTTGCCCAATACACTTTCTAGGGCTAAATTACGTTCTATGTTCATAATTTCAGTTGCAATTTCACTGCTCCCTTCCCTAGCTTCATAGAACATGTTCATAATTCTAATGATTTCTAAAGCATCACTCACTTCTTTTAGTGGCCATACTGCATTAAAATGCGTGCACTTAGTGAAAACTTTCTGTCAAAACTGATCTAATACTCATTTCTTAAAATACTTTGGTTCTTAGAAAATCTTATTCCAAACTGAGGTTGAAAATGACGTTATTTACGAGGTAGAAGCATATACATTTGTCGTATTAAGCAAGGTAGAAAAGCATATGTCTTATGGGGAATTAGTTGGGACCACAGAATATTTGACGTTATGGGCGAGGTGTCGCACAAAACAAGGTCGCTATAACCAAGTTCTACTGTAGTTGTCTTTCAACATGACAATATGATATACTGAAATATATTAATAAAATATAAGAGGAAGTGTTCTGGATGGTGCAAATAATCTAGTCTTGCGGGTGTTTAAATGTTGTATTTGTTGGGAAAACTTGCTAAGTGGCAAATTATCGCCTGTCAAAATATTTATACTCATTTTCCTAACACTCTACTTCTACTTTTTCTAATACTCTACTTCTAATTACTGTATATGGTTGTCAAGATGATGTGTAACTGGGCAAATTATCACCTGTCAAAATATTTATACTCATTTTCCTAACACTCTACTTCTACTTTTTCTAATACTCTACTTCTAATTACTGTATATGGTTGTCAAGATGATGTGTAACTGGGCAAATTATCACCTGTCAAAATATTTATACTCATTTTCCTAACACTCTACTTCTACTTTTTCTAATACTCTACTTCTAATTACTGTATATGGTTGTCAAGATGATGTGTAAATTGATGAAAATACGTTATTCCTAGCAAGATTTTACTGCCTCTGCAATATCATGGAAAGATCTTACCTGAAGGGCAGTGGAATGTTGTCCCATATACAAGCCTTAGCATCAGGTTTCCCTCCATAAAATTCTTCTTTACATTTACAAAGTAACAGGAAAACCTACATAAAAATAGGTCAAAGGACAATTTCGCAACAGTACCATTAACAATGAAAAAGTAAAGAAAATGATTTGTTAATTCTCTTTTATTTGTTACCTGCTGACATCAAACACCGTGGTAAAAATAACAGTGCAAATTGGAATCTGCAATATAAAAGAACACTTACTTTAAATAAAATAAGTCTTTCATTTTTTTACCATGCAGTTATTTTAATACAAAATAGAAACAATCGCTCATCATTCACCCCTCTTATTGGCAATTTATTGACATTGGCAGATGGTTTTGTACGCGTTTTTTTTTCATCTAGTTTCCCCAACGCTCTTAAGGAACATTTCTGCCTCTTGTATCTGCTGCTCCATGCGCTCCTTTTGGGCTGAGCTCAAAGGCTGGCGCATCTTTGCTTGGATCGAAGCAATAGTGGCACGATATCCTGTCACGTTATGGAACACTCGCACGTGCTTCTCACCACCTGTTAGCACATACTTTCCCAAAGAGTCGAACAACAGGCAAGAGATAGGTCCTGCAACAAATACAAAACAGTTATTTGTGCCTATTCGTATACAATCCGCTCAAGCAGCAGATTTTTAGGAGAGGCAACGAGGCCATGCAATATATTTTATCAGAATATTGTGTCATAGTATCCATTTCAGCTGAATTAAGATCATAGGCAGGTTATAGCAATTGATGGAAATTATGGCTTTTATATTAATTTTACTATTCGATAAGAGCAGGGTTGCCAGATGTCCCGATTTTCATGTAAAAGTCCTGAGTCCCGCTTCGATTCAAGGCGGGAAGCAAGAAGTCCCTCCTTTAGAAAATTAATGTCACTTGTATTAATTTTATCGTTACCTAGTAATTGTTTTGATCTAGGCCTAAATAATTAGGCTACAAGAAATTTAAATTAATTTTCTTAATTCGGTTTTCATATTGAAAAAAAAATATATATATACAGTATATATATATTGGCAAATGTAAGGTTTGTAACAGCTAAGTTGGTGGTGAATATGATATTTTTAAACATTTAAAAAGAGACATTTGTGACAAATGCATGGTAAAGAGAATGGAAAAAAGCTTGTTGAAATACTAAAGTCCAGTATATTATTTTAATGTACCGAAGTACATATGATATTTCCATGCAGATATTCTGCGTCATCATATGATGAAAGAGTAATGGAATGGAGAAAAATTCTCTCCGGCGCCGGGATTTGAACCCGGGTTTTCAGCTCTACGTTCTGATGCTTTATCCACTAAGCCACACCGGATACCCATCCCAGCGTCGGACAGAATCGTCTCAGTTTAAGTTCCAACTCTTGGGTTCCCTCTAGTGGCCGCCCTCTGCACTACGTCAGAGATATGCGTAAATCACATCGCGATTTAAGACAGCGCTTATTCCGTCGGATCCTGGCCAACTAGTCACTCATAATGAGTGCACCTCAGCACATGTGTGGACTTCAGTCTTACATTCATAGACATCTATGACGTAGTGCAGAGGGCGGCCACTAGAGGGAACCCAAGAGTTGGAACTTAAACTGAGACGATTCTGTCCGACACTGGGATGAGTATCCAGTGTGGCTTAGTGGATAAAGCATCAGCACGTAGAGCTGAAAACCCGGGTTCAAATCCCAGCGCCAGAGAGAATTTTTCTCCGTTCCATTACTCTTTCATCGTATAAAGTCCAGTAATAAACATGTAGGAAGCTCTGAAAATGTATACTGTACGGTATGTTAAATTATTGATTTGGAGCAGTAATATGCTAAGGCACAAAATTAATACGAATTCAGGTATCAGTAAATTTTATGTTATTGTTATCAATTAATAAACATTGAAATTTAAATATTTTGTCACACCTGGTGCCATATTTTTGGAATTTGTGCTTTACAATTGATAAAAAAAAAACAGCTGGGGAACTCTCTGAGATGGAAGTACTATTAAGTCATTAATTTAATAATTTGACATAATATATTATTGCCACAAGCCCTTCAGAAAGACGCCAGAGAAACGTGATGTAACTTACAGCCAGATAAATATTGTTTTGTACTTGGAAACATGTAGCTACAGTAGGTTCTTTTTATTAAAATGTCAGTTTTGAGATTCATATTAGTTTCTTCTACTATATATAAAGTGATATATATATATATATTTTTTTGTAGTCATGAAAATGTCAACTCTACCCATATTCATATCATTCTTTCTTTAAGACAAAATTTCTATCCTATATTATGATAGAAAAAGAATGTCCCTCCTTGGAAGATCTAAAATCTGGCAACCCTGGATAAGAGTAAGATGTAAGTTACGACAAGTTGACTCACATATCACTACTGCTAGGAGCTGACGAGAAGAAGAGCGGAAGGAATTCGTGACGTAATACTAGAGTCATAACATTTCTATCGCATGCATCTTAGTACTACGTATCCTGAAAATATTAGTCGCGTTTCTAATTTAACATTTTAATGAGAAAGAATTTTTTTTTTAACCATTAACAATACATTAAGTTATGAGTTATTCTCAAAGCATTTAAGTACTTACATTTAATTTTCTTAAGTTACTTTATTCAAGAATTCGACAATTTAAGAATAATTTAATCTAAAAAAATTGTGTACATTAATGTAATAATAGTATATAATCAATAAGTTTATATTGTACGAGTTTCATACCTTATTGTTTGTACAACAGAATTATAAAAGAATATTAATAAAATGAAATAAAATAAATATTAATGAATTACTGTCGACTTTATAATAGATGCAAACAATGAATACGTAATCTGTGAAAACAAAAGAGCGAAGTGTTATTAAACTAATATTATATTGTAATGATTTTCAGCAACAATAAACGCTAGGGTACTTATAATTCTGGTATACAAAAAAAAAAAAAAATTATTTAATTTAACTCAAGTGATAAGATGAAAGTTGAGCTCCATATTCGCTGTCCGACAGTGGACGGGCAAGCTCGGTGTCGTCACTTTCTTCATCTGATTGTGAGTCACTCGAGTCACTAGTATCACTTTCGGCGATGTTTCTCCCTGAATCGCCGTATTGTCCTCAGATACAACGCCAATCAATAATATGTGGACGTTCGACTAATATTTTCCTCGCATTGTAACATTTTTTCCATTTATAACCCATATTTTTCAAAACCCTTCTCAAAGAATGTACCCCCCCCATGGAAACTTTGTTTTTTCTTTCAATGCAGAGAACAGTTTTGGACATGTGGGCACCTGTTTTCTCACTAAATAAAATTCACTAATATCTCGAATTACCCTCTTATCAAAATAGTCCAAATGAACATTTCTTTCCTCTTGGCGATTTCTGTGTTTCCCTGGAGTAGAAAGGGAAGTCTCACCAGCATGAGCACCTTCTCTACGAATTCTTGTTATTGAACTGACTGAAATACCAGTGGTAATGAGATATTCGTAAATTTACTTGTTTCACTTGTGGCTAAGTTTCCCATGTCGTGCTTCCTCATCACAACCAACTATAACCCTTCAAAAAATATCTCGGGCCTCACTGTGTATTGTTTTTCCTTTTTTCCTCTGTGGTTCCATTATAAAATACTGTATATCTATGCAAAATTACCTATATGCCTACTAATATTACCATTAACTTAGTTATTTTGATGAATAAAACACGATGTTTATAAACACTGTAATGAAAATGAAACAATATTAGTAACCGCAACACATGGATTCATAACACGACTGTGCAAGAGCTAGAGCACAAGTTTTGTGAATGATTAGTACAGTTCAATGCTTAATACCACGTGCAGTGGGGATTAACAGCGATAACCGCGTCCCTCTCCTCAGCCCCGCTCTTCTTCTCGTCAGCTCCTAGCATTATACCCGTTTCAAAACAATTCTCTGTTGTACGATATTTCAATTAATTGTTGCTAACGATTTTATGCTTTCATTTTAAAGTTTATACGCTACTTAAAGCAAATGAATGACTGTTATACCTGAATAGATGTCCTCAATAATGTTGTCACATTCTCCAGTCTGGACGGAGTAGAAGGCAAGAGAATTTCCACTGGCAACAACTACCACTTCACCGTTAGGGGACATGGCTATGTGTGCAGGACTGCCAGTGTGATTATACTTCCCTGAAGATAAGAGATGCGGATCTTCCCCTTTCTCATATTCAACTGGAATGCAGAACAAAAAAGTGGACGATAAAAATGAAAATCAATTTGATAAAAAATCACAAATACGAAAGGGGGGGGGGGGCAGAATAATAAGAAGGTGCAGGGGAAAGGAGAAAATGAGGAAGCAGAAGGGAGGTAGAAGAAAATAAATGTTAAAGATATTTATTTATTTATTCTGATGGAGTTAAGGCCATCAGGTTACCAGAAACAAGAGACTACAATAATGTACAAGGGAGTACAAGGATTTTTCATTGTCAGTTATCATTCCATAGTAATGCAATCAATTACCATCCATCATGTACAGCGTCAGAAACAAAAAAAATGACCAACTCTTGAAGCTCCTTACGAACCACGATTTACATAACAATGATTTAACAATGCTTTTCAACCCAGTATTATTTCAGTAGTACAGGAAGATATTTCACAATTAACGCAAAAAGCACGAAATTAATCTGAAAATAAGATCAAATTAATGCCAAAGAGCCATTATTAAACAAACACAATACAATACGACAATCCCCATCATGACAATTTATCACAAACATTCCAATAGCTCTGGTTTTGTTTTTCATGAGAAATGAGTTGGTGGCATGGCGAAAATATGAACTACCATACCTACTTGCATAATTTGCACTCAAAGATTTTATGACATATTTTTTTTTTTCAAAATTATATTTTTCTCGCGCAATTTCTACTTCTTACATTAAAAAAAAAAAGACACCTTTTCTCTTTAAAAGGATCTTTCGTGAAGATTCTAATTATAGTAAAAATATGCATGAAAACCTCAAAAATTTTATCGAATTCTTCTACAATGAAAAATGCTGATGATTTCTCTGACAGCACAGGAGATGATCTGGGTTTGTTCTTTTATTAAAGGAGTAGAATGTAAAATAAATGTACATTTATGATCTTTATGTAACAATAATTAATAATTTTCAAAACGAATATTTTACGTACAAACTTAATTCCATAACCTAAAGTTAGTCAGAATCAGCTACCAAAATTAAAGTGACACACACCAGTAAAAAGAAAAACCGCAATACTGCTCAAAATTACTCAAAATGTGTATATATAATTATTATTTAATATTAAACATTAATTTGATTGGTTTATGAATTGTTACATGTTATTTATTACCAGTTTATTTCCAATATTTTGTACTGATCGCGAAATTTCCCCCCCTCGATTTTTTGCCTTCGAATGTTTAGAAAAGAAAAAAAAAAAAAAGACAGGGGAGAAATTATGCGATTAAATACTGTATGATTTAGTCGTATGTGAGCCAAAAGAGGTTCAGAACCCCTGCTATTGAAAATTAAGTTACTAAGAAAACAGGAATATGAAAAATATAAATCATTCCAAACATTTTTACAGAAATAATTATTAAAAAGGTATTGTGAGGGATACTTACTTTTGGTATTGAAAGCCTTCCAAGTACCATCTTTGGACACAGTTGCCATACGAGAGGAATCAGCACTAAAGCCAACACTATAAACACCCGAGGAATGTCCAGTCAGTTCGAAAGCACGAGAAACTTGTTGGAATTCACCTAATTTGGAAAATTTAACCTCCCATACTTTAACATCTGGTGCAAAACCTGTAATTTGAATGCAAAAACGAAAGTGAACAAACAATTAATTCTATTGTACGAATTTTTAGGCTTTCACAGTAAATGTGTTCAGAAGTAGATTTTTGGGTATTCCACTATGTCTTCGAATTTAACATCTCTCAACATTTCGCAATTAAATGCAGGTTCCTTTATCTGGACAAACAGTTATGATTTGAAGAGTAACCCACCCTGCTGAGCCAGTTAGGTGTGGTTTTTATTTTAGTTGGTTATTTTACGACACTTTATCAACATCTTAGGTTATTTAGCATCTGAATGAGGTGGAGGTGATAATGCCGGTAAAATGAGTCTAGGGTCCAGCACCGAAAGTTGCCCAGCATTTGCTCATATTGGGTTGAGGGAAAATCCCGAAAAAAAACCTCAGGTAACTTTCCCCGACCGGGAATCGAACCTGGGCCACTTGGTTTCATGGCAAGACGCGCTAACCATTACTCCACAGGTGTGAACAAGTGTGGTTACTCCAAACAACGATGGAAAATGTATGTAGTTCCAAATGTTGGAAATATTAAGTCCAGGACAGGGTGGTATACTCAAAAGTCTACTTCTGAACTGTAGCTATTGTACCGAGGTAATTTATACTAGCTGTCCAAAGTGTACTTCAGCTGTTAAGTATTTTTCCACTCTCATGTGCAGAAACTGGACAGTTGAACCAATGATACACGGATGATTGTTTATGTGGTCTGCACCAGCTAAAAAATTCGTATAACAGCTCTTTTCTGATGTCAACTCCAATTTCAGGTATTGAAACAAGACTTCATAGAAAAAGTCCAGTGCAGTGAGGTCTGGCGACCTTGGTGGCCATTGTCGTAACTGTTGAATGAAAAATTGCGTGAACTCGGCTCTGCATGGTTTACTGTTTGTATGGTAACACAATACAATGATTAGCACATGGAATCGCAAAATTGTTCAACAGCATTTACCTCCACAAATAGTGAACTTAGGGTATAGGTATAACTAGTTAAAATGACGTAGTTTAATCCGAACAATACTTTCCGTAAGTACTATAATTCCTTCTCAAACATCCTATAAAATATTGTGTGTGTGGATAAGCTTCAGGGCTTCTACTGCGTTGTCTTGGTGTTATTGGCTGACGTTTCGACCGCTGTGTTGTGGTCATCTTCAGAGCAGTTGTTGGATAAGGAAATAGTCTGCCACCTCGTATATATATAGTAGTCTCGATGGGGGGAGTACTTGCGGTGATAGGTCGTAGGTTCTCCTTCTGGCATCTGATTGGTCCTACGTTGTCCAATCTGGTTGAGGTCTGTATGAAGGGGAGTATTCATATTAAATACTGGCCCTCATAAGGTCCGAAAGAGTGACCTTGATACCGTGCCCGATGTCCGGATGAAGGGGGGGGGGAGGCGCCGCGTACATGTAGAGACCTGGTTTCTCATTCCTAAGTATAAGTAATAGGTTCTCCTTCTGGCATCTGCTTGGTCCTACGTGGTCCAATCCGGTTGGATTCTGTGTGAAGGGGAGTATTCATATTAAATACTGGCCCAGAAGGAGAACCTACGACCTATCACCGCAAGTACTCTCCCCATCGAGACTACTATATATATATACGAGGTGGCAGACTATTTCCTTATCCAACAACTGCTCTGAAGATGACCACAACACAGCGGTCGAAACGTCAGCCAATAACACCAAGACAATGTGGTAGAAGCCCTGAAACTTATCCACACACAATGTACACCAGCCGCAGAAGCCTACGCGAACATCCTATAAAATATGTTTATTTATGATGCAAATTTTAGTTATTTTCTAATTCTTAAATAAGTGAAGAACACAACTTACCTGAGGCCACTACGAATCGAGCACATGGTGAAATCTGAGCACATATTGTAGTCATGAGGTATGTATCAACCTTCGCCAACTGTTCTCCCTTTAAGTCCCAGACAACCAACTCGTTCTTATCAGAGCATGACATGATGTACTTTCCATTACAGGCAATGCCAAGCCCAACCACATCATCTTCATGGTGCTGCAAGAATTATCAGCATTGAAAAAAAAAAACTACTAACAATTGAGGCGCTGACATGGGAAAGGTAGTAACTGCCAAAAACAAAATTTTTCAGAGGAAGCAAAAAACAAATTTATGAACACTTTCTCACTTACATTATTACAGAAACTGCTTTAAATGAAAGGCATACACTCATGTTTGTGTTACATATGAAATTTGAAACGTCTGGCACAGATTTATCTGTGAAATCCTATTTTATAAAAATACAACATTGAAATCACTCCTTAGCCAAACTGAGAATTAACGTTATTTATACATTATGCACAAATTTTTCGGTAAAATGCATGATACTTTTCATCGAGGAAGTCTAACATAGATAACAAGTCTCTCTTTTTGGCATCAGGGACGACTGGTCTTCTTTCAAGGCGTTGCAAGCACTTCAAGTTAGTGATTGACGTTAATGACTGTCCTTTCTTAAAAATCCTGTGCTCTGTCCACATTTCAAGGTCATTAAATAACTGTCTTGTTTTTATTAGAGGAAAATCAGCTCTTGAGAGTCTAATCCAGTTGAGGGTGCTGATTTTGATAGGAGTTGTATTCAAAAACTTGTCACACTCTGCAGAAAAGTCGAAGAAATCCTCATCCTTCATCATTACTACATTATTAGGCCTTACCTCTTCTGGAACCATGGTCTTGCATTTTTTTTTCTTTTCTCTATGATGCCAAATTCCCTATCACATGGCATGTAGGAATGTTCTGAAGCCAGGAATTTCAAGTCCACTGAATCAAAATGTTTCTTGGCAATAATGTAAATCAGGACCATTAGAATCATCCGATTCTTATTCTGCCCTGCACAGTTATCAGCCCATATTTGTCTAGACACACTATGATCTTGTAAAAGGAGTTACTACCTTCTCCGTGCCAACAGCTGTGCACATACAACTTACAACATCTAGTAACTACGTTTCCAACTTCCTTTCATTACATACAGACATAATACCTTCTCTGTGCCATTGGCATGGCCATTTACTACCTTCTCAATGAAAAACCTAAAAATTCGAATTTTTGGCAGTTACGACCTTTCCCATGTCAATGCCTCAATTTATCATATTTTTCTTCTATAGTCTGATATAAAAAACTGTATACTAAGTACAACACACATTTCTGCATAAATGATACTAGAAACCAGAAAGCATACCTTGTAATATCTTGACTTTCGCATTATGGGAAGTACAAAGAGAAAAATCATATTTTCAAAGTTTTTATTTGAAATAACGCAAAGTGCCCATATACTCAAAACTGATTCACAGGAAATGGGCAAAGGAATAGTTTTAAATTACCAGCAGGCCTATATAAAATATGTCAACAATACAATTTTAAAATATCCACTGAAAAAGCCAAAGTTATGGCATTCCAAGCCTAGGACCTAGGATGTGACATCTCTTTGATCATGACAGTGATGTAATGAATAAAAGAAGCAACATTATTTCAAGGAATATGTGAAATGATAAAAATGATCAGTAACAAAGCAACAGGAAAGACATAATTAAAGTTCCATAAAACATTAGCAGTATCAGTTTTATACTACGGTTCTGAATCCTAGATGCAGAAAAACCAAGATTTAAGGTAAGATAACAGAAGCAGAAATTAAATTTTCATGTCTGTTAGGCTGTACAAGGGAAGGCAGAATTTAAGACATAAATTAGACATGACCTTGAAATATTTGCAATAAGACAAAATAGAAACCTATAGACAAAACTGGAAATATCACATAAAATGAAAAACGATATCCTAAGCAAATAATGCAATATAAACCAAAAGGAGACAGACCTAGGCAGTGAGGGCTGAAGTCAGAACAGATCTAATGACCTAATCTGTGAATCAAGATGATGATGGAAATAATGGGGAAACATTGTTTAGTGCATATATTAAAATCTGTGTATGTTGTAATCAAATACAAAAATCTTATTACATAACTACCCTAGCTCTAGTTATAACCTAATAGTGTATTACGATACAAGCACAGTCTACTATATACAGTCACGAAGCTTGAGGTGTTTTTTTGCAAATCTCGTGATAAAGCACTCCAAGCGGTTAGCAACTAGGAACAATAGACTGTCCATGGTCGACTTTGGACTGTGTCGTATTTCTATCGAGTGCTAGCTCATTGCGTATCTCACAATGATGCTTGTGAAATGTTCGTTATTGGTTGTAATGAAAATTTTAATGGCTAAAATATAATAATTGGAATAATAATATGGGACAAGGAGGAGACATTTGTAGTGCTATAAATTGTAGCAACAGTAAGAGAAAGAGGCCAGAGTTATCCTTTTTCCGATTTCCGAAAGATCAGAAAGGTTCCTGGGTTTCCACAAGAAAGCTGTGCAGAAACAAAACTCTTAATTTTGAAGTTCTTTGTGACTGTTAGAATACATTATGTCCTTAAATTTCACAATGAAATGTTTCAGTCTAACCGAAAGGACATTAGATACCAGTTAAAGTTCTGTCACTTAGGCTGTTAAATTTCAAGAGAAATAAAGGTCTACTTTTTTTTTCAGAGGATATATTTTTAATTGTAGCTATTAATTTTGTTATTATTTTTATGTGTTATTTTACTAAAGACGTAGAAAAATTAAGTTTGTTTTAATGAAATTTATTGATCACGTTTTATTTTCAATTCTGGTGGGATTATTATTGCTTAGGCCTACTTTTTTTTTTTCAAAGGATATGATTTTAATTATAGCTGTTAATTTTGTTGTTATTTTTATTTGTTGCTTTACTAGAGACGTAGAAAAAGTCTGTTACAATAAAATTTATTGATCACGTTTTATTTCCAATTCTGGTGTTATTATTGCTTAACCTCATCCCACTTTGTTAACTACGTAAGCCTACACTACAAGTACGGGTACATGTAAGTTAATCCATTAATTCAGATTTCCATTATTATTGTTGTAAAGGGAAATGCAAATTAATATTTATTGGTTTCATAGTTAATTATCGCTCTAATCTTGAATGAGTGAAGCTATTATAGTAAATTTCAGTTCGTTTTGCACAAACAAAAATTATATTAACCTATTTCTTGCAGGTATCTTCGAGTTTATGGTGGAATTTAATATACTTCATTAAAATAATGAATTAACTTTATGCATTTAATATTTCAATAATGGAAGGAAGGTGTTAATTTTTCCAAAATAACACGACAACGAAAGTGTAACATATTTTGTCATCTGCTAGGAGAGAGATCTGCGATGATGAGGCGATAGTAGTGATCCTAGTGGTGGGCAACTATCCATGTTTGCATTTTTACTACATATTGAGCTTCGTGACTGTATATAGTAGACTGTGATACAAGGTTGAGAAGTGCTTTTTAAAAATCGAAGAAAAGTTAAAAAAAAAAAAAAAAAAACCGAACAGAGCGAGTTTTTCAATTTCCAAGATTTTGTAAAGCACTTCACAAACGTGTATTGTATATTTTTTGCATTGAAAATTTTGAGCAATATTATTCCAAAGTCTTCGCAAAACTGCACTGTAATGGTAACTAAGTAACAATAAGTGCACTGTAATAGTTTTATTTCAGTATAGTTTATGTTATGAAGAAAGGTTACTCTAGCAACAAGTTTTGTGTGAGAATTATAACTTTCGAGGCCTACAACAATAGCTGTAAATACAGCAAAAAACCACGATAGTGCAAAAAATATATTTTTATCTACTGGTATTTACGTTTTATTTTCGGAAAAAAGAAAATAGTTATAACGTTGGTTTGAATGCAAGCCATCTCAACTTTATGAAACGAATTGAAGCCTTGCCCCAAATAGGGATCTACGCGCCACAATCATCGAAAACGAGTTATTAGTGGAATATGAATCTATGACATGGTATATGATATATCTATTATATGGTGATATCTGTCGGCAGTTATGGCAACTACATCAGGTTGAAATTCCAAAACCAAAGTTCGTACGCTGTGGAAGACGGATCTAGCTCCAGTTTGTTTTTCTTAAACTTCTCAAAAGAATACAACTGGAGCTTAGATCCCTATTTGAAGCAAGGTTTCAATTAATGATAGTCGAAACTCCACTGTACAGTATAATATACATATCAAAGTTTAAAATATTGACTTCTTTATCTCATTTTTATGTTTAAAAATCCTCACCTTTGGAAATGTGAGAGCCTTTGCAACACCGCTGATCCAACCGTCTGCTTTCTTAGCCACTTTGTACACTTCCACTACTTTTTCTGCAGCTTTGTGCACAATGAATGCCTTACAATCTGGACTCCACTTAACAAACTGTGCATGATCAAACTCGATGTTGATTCGCAAGGACTTATGATCTTTTTGGTTCCAGTCTTTTGTACTCCAAATAAGCACAGCTCGATCTGAAAAAGAAATGTTCACTTAATAGACTGTAGGCAAAAACGTGAAAATATCTTCATAATAAAAAAAAAAAAAGTGGGAAAACTTCAGGTATGGATTCCTCATATGTATAGAAGAAAAAATGGTTATATCAATGTGGGTCCGGAAATGCTTGGTTTCTGAGTAGGCATTGTAATTGTGGTCATAATGCACTCGAGTATGTTTGTTTGCTGGAATTATTACGAATGTGTTCTGTTTAATTTCCATAGATGAACTGTTCATGTCGATCTCCTGCCTTAATACAGATCACAGCTCATCATCTCATCAAGATCCGAAAATTCTTGGCCTCCACGCTCACCAGATCTCATTCCATTGCATTTCTTCCTATGGATAATGAAGAAACTATTTGTCAGCAGATTCTGCAAGGCTGTGTCAGATAATAAGAACTGTGCCAGGAACTTGGAATCATGTTTTCAATGTAAAGGATGGAATATATTTAGAAGACCATTATAAACTACTAAAATATATTTAAGATGAATATCGCTTTTTCAATGACGATTTTTGTAAATAAAAAATATCAGAAATTATTATAATACAGACAGTGTCAAATCCAAGTTACTGGCATTCTTACTGAGCCACGAGGTTGCAGTGTGGCACACAGTGTGTTGGGTTTCCTGGTATCTTGTTTACTTCAAGCCCAGAAAAGGACACAATATGTAGATTTATCTTGCAACATATTCCACTAAGCCAGTGGAATCTCTGCTGAAGTAATTATGGCGATTGTGAAATAATATGGATGATGATGATTATGATGATAATAATAATGCTTTATTTATTCTGACAGAGTCAAAGCCCTAAAGGTGCAGCTACAAGGTTCAGCTTTTCTTTCAATTTTATGCATGCAAATAATGCATGCAACAGTGCATGCTTTTTTCCACTAAAAATGATTAAGCATGCAGAAATTGAAAGTTACCCATCACTAGTGGGTATCTTGTACGTTATTTCATTCAATAGTAGCATGTAACGAGCAGTTGATTGATCTAGGTAACAGTGAGTAAATTGAAATTGTTTTGTTTGGTAATATTGGATTTTTTAAGTTGAACATGGCAGCAAGTATGATTAGCAATTTATGTAGTAACGACATTCAACATAGCACACCATGTAGATACAAAATGTTATTAAACGTGCATTTACAACTTACGTCTTTCAATATTCTTCCCAGATTGCATGTGTATGCGGATGGATAGCTGAACCATGTACGATAGCTTATGGCCTTCTCTTCAATTCGAGATGGTGTTCACCAAAAATTAATTTGATATGGTACTAGGTAAAATGTGTGTTATCCAGAGCAGAGTGGGTGCAATCAATATAGATTCTTTTCAAGCAATAGGTTTTACAGCAAAATGTCTACCAGTCAAGAAATTTTAGACTTGTGATCAAGAATAATTTTTGCTATCACAATGATGAACAGCTGAAGTCTGAAACATTAATTTTTACATGCATTAATAGACAAAACAATTCTCCATCTCCTTTAAAGTAGTTTTAATTTTAACCAGACTTTTGGTAAGGGCTTCTCATTAAATAAAAAAATATTTTATTTTCTTAATTGCTAATTTCCAATTTTGCCTAAATAGGGATCGATTAAAAAAAGGTCAAGGAAAAGGGGGGGGGGGGGGAAGGTTGGGCGGGCACTCTCCTTCGCCCATCCTTAGTGCCGTCATTGTCGGTAACTCTTGTGAGTAGAATCGTGAATTTTGTCCATACTTACAAATGGCTTTTAAGGAACCTACAGATTTATTGCCACCCTCACGTAAGTTTGCCATCGGTCCCTATCCTTTGCAAGATTAATCCAGTTCCGCCATCATATTCCATCTCCCTCAAATCTATTTTAATATTATCATCCCATTTATGCCTCGG
Source organism: Periplaneta americana (assembly GCF_040183065.1). NCBI lineage: Eukaryota > Metazoa > Arthropoda > Insecta > Blattodea > Blattidae > Periplaneta > Periplaneta americana. The sequence continues at coordinate 44,008,431 of NC_091131.1, forward strand.
CCTCCGCAAAGGTCTTTTCCCCTCAGGTCTTCCAACTAATACTCTATATGCATTTTTATATTCACCCATAAATGCTACATGGTCTGCTCACCTCAAACATTTGGATTTACTTATGTACTTATGGCTTTTAAGGAACATTCGGATTTAATGTTCCTAATTATGTTAGGTAAAGAATACAATGCATGCAGTTCTGCATTGTGTAACTTTCTCCATTCTCCTGTAACTTATCCCCAAATATTTTCCTAAGCACCTTATTCTCAAATACCTTTAACCTCTGTTCCTGTGTCAAAGTGACAGTCCAAGTTTCACAACCCTACAGAACAACCAGTGATATAACTGTTTTACAAATTCTAACTTTCAGCTTTTTTGAAAGCAGACTGGATGATAAGAGCTTCTCAACCGAATAATAACAGGCATTTCTCATATTTATTCCACGTTTAATTTCTTCTCGAGTGTCTTTTCTATTTGTTACTGATGCTCCAAGATACTTGAATTTTTTCTACCTTAAAGGATAAATTTCCAATTTTTGTATTTCGATTTTGTACTATGTAAATTTTGTCCATATCGATAGAAAATCTAATAAAGAATAATTTCTTCTCGAGTGTCTTTCCTATTTGTTACTGTTACTCCTAGGTACTTGAATTTTTCCACCTTAAAGAATAAATTTCCGATTTTTGTATTTCGATTTTGTACTATGTGAATTTTGTCCATATCTATAGAAAATCTAATAAAGAATAATTTATTCTTCTGGCATATTTCAATTCGTGTAAATTTAATTTTAAATCGCTAATTTCAAGCCACTCAATGATGCAACCAGATTGCAACGTTGTAGTCAAAGACAGAGACATGAGGTAGTTCATGTATGAAGATAGACCTGAGTTCGTTGACCCCTTACATCTGTATTTCTAGAAGAAAGAGGACTGCTGAAACTTCCAACTTAATTTTCTAATCAACCGTGCATTTAATCACAAAATGTAATATAGATTTTCTATTCATTTAAGTGTACCCTATCGTCCCTTTTTAATCTGCAGGATTATTTCACTTCAACACTGTATTTCTTTCTGTCATCCACCATGTTTCAGAGCCGTACACAAGAATATGAGCAGTCATGAATTTACAAAATTTCATTTGCCTTTGCTTCCTAATCTTTCTTCGCAGTGTTCTTCTAATTGTTTCACAAACGCTTTGCAAAATCAGGATTTTTATGGTCCTCATAAGTGCAAACAACGTCACTGTCATCATCATCTGTTCGGAATATGTATGATAAGAACTTTCTTGTGTTAAATTTTAACATACCTTGTTAACATGTTTCGACCTATTTTCGGTCATCTTCGGAATGCAGATGACCGAAAATAGGTCGAAACATGTTAACAAGGTACGTTAAAATTTAACACAAGAAAGTTCTTATCATACATATTCCGAAGTGATACAGTGTTAAAAGTTGTGTAATCAAGATGCATACATCATCTGTTACTGTGTTGTTTTATTTCTCAGGCACCCCAAATTATCATTTACGCAATTGGTGGTGTGCTATACATTCAACTGATAATAAATGTATAAAAACAGTAAGCCTATAATCTTAATTTACTTGGCAATAAATACCTCAGATTACTTTGCATATTCCTATTCGCAATTCCCTGGTTAAGTAATTCCTTAGCCTAAGTACCTCTCCAAAAATCTTACAATAAATTATTTACAGTACCTACTAATATTTTTGGAGAATAGATCAAGTTCCATAACCATACAGTATGTTACTCTGCAGATGTTTTATACATGTACAGCTGTCGAAAAAAAAAGTGACTGCATTCATGAACAGCGAATATATTCTAAGTCCACTTCAGATTGCAGTGATGTTAGACAATGCACATGCTTATAGAATCGCACTTGAAGCAGTTTCAGAACTATTATGTTTAAGCAGGATATCTGCGTCTCGTAGAGCAGCAGCAGAGTGCTAGCTTAGTGATTCGAAGGTTGTGAGTTCCAACCTTATTCCCAAGTTATCATATTTTATATTCTGTTATCGTTCTTTAGCGATATAAATAATATTCAAGTTAACATTTATACTCTGTTATCATTCTTTAGTGATATAAATAATATATATGGTATCATTTATATTGTTATCATTCTTCATTGATATAAATAATACAAATTTAATGTTACATTTGGAACAATACAGCTGCATAATACTAGTGTTAGTTTTTTATTCTTATATTATTACATTATACTATCCTGTAACACAATAAAATGGAAAGGAGTGACGAGGATTTGAACCTGAGATGTTGACATCTAAATTCCGACATTCTTCTGACTGACCTATGGGGGCACAAGTAAAGAAGCATAGCAGAAAAATTGGCCTGAGTCCCCTCCAAAACATCCTGATCTGTGGAACTCGTCCAGGATGCCTTGGATGCTGTAGCTGAGAACAGTCACTATTTCAAAAGACTAGTCAATTTCATGCCTACTCGACTGCAAGATATGATTGAGATGGAAGGAAGATGGTCTAAATATTGAATCATGGCTTTTTGTTTTGTTTTTGAACTTTTAAGTCTTTGAATTTCCTAAGACAGACACCAGTAAGTTTGTTTTGTTTATGCCATGAAAGATATTTTTGTTGAGAATAAAATCTTTCTTTATTTCCATTTGCAGCCATAATGTCATAATAAATAATTATGAAGTCATGGCATAATACATTCACGAATTTGATGTTAATTACTAAAACAGTCATAAAAGGGACAGGAACAATATTTTCTTTCTCTCTCTCTCTTAAAAATAGAAAACATAAAAAGCATTAGGCTGTGTTCGAATGCACGACCTCATGAATACCACTACGCTACAACAGTAACATGTAGAACACTTCAATTATAACTGTAGATATCAGACTACGTGGTCCAACAACATGTAACACCACCTGTCTCCGAATTATAGCGAAGATACCCAAGAGAACTTAACTTCTAGAGAGCGGTCACTTTTTCTTTTGACAGCTGTACAAACATTTTTAACTACTTTGAGTTAATGTGAAATCAAGGGAGTTCGAAAGGTTAATTATTTTGTGACAACTAAACTACAAGGATTACACCATTCATTCCACAAATAATAAAAGCTATACAATCATTCTTTAAATATTTTTTATTATGGAGCATCTATAAAACTACAAAATTTTCTTGCCCAATATCGAAGTACAATTTATTTTGACATAAGAATAAGACTACTGAAACAAACATTCTGTGGATCTACAAAATATTTCAATCCATTTTCTAACAGAGATCAATAAACATTGCATCTTTAACGAGAATGCAAAGCAAAACTAACCTACAAAGTTTAATGTTTAGCTATGTTTGAATTTTATCATACAGTATCTATAGGTCTGTTTCTGCAGTGGGTTTGTGATGGTTTGACAATTGTTCCAACCTCAACTATTGTGCACGAATGCTAATGTAACGTAAAATAAATTACTAATCTCATATATTGGAGATATAATTAAATTTCACAGTATATTTTAATAATCAAATGTAGATGAGCATGTAAACATAAAATGTTATTGCAAAAAGTATGTGTGTGCCAGTCTAGTGGATAAAAGTAAAGCACAATTATCTTAATGTGCATGCGCCATTGTGGTTCGAGATTGGTTTGCACTTGATCCGTAAATTTTTCTGACCGACAGGAAATAATTTGGTGACGGTTTGATTGCTGCCAGAACGCTTGACTTTAATCAGCAAGTAGTGAGAGTTTGAAGTTATCGCTGCACGAACAGTAAAGTCGATGTGCGCATGCTCATGACAGGTGGAAACACTGAAAAATGCTACAGAAACAAACCTTATAAAAAACAAAGCTGTTATTTGATTGGTATTACACGATTCAAGTTACATAGTGTTTTCTATAAGCTGTCACTTTGCAGATCTAAGCTTATTTGTTTCGGATTATTTCATACAATATACATGACAAAGAATTAATGTTACTAAAATTATATGAATTAAACATGATTAAGGTACCAAACTCTAGCTGGAATGGCAATCTGATGCAGATGACGTCACAAAAGTGTCTGTATCTTCCAAATAAAGATTATATTAATCTTTATCATCATATAGGTAATGTACTAAGTTTGCTAATTACTAATAAATATTCGAGCAAGAGGATGCAAAGTGAAATTTTTTATGATAATTCAGACAGAGTGAAAGTATTATTTAAATTTGACACAGAAATGAACGAAAGTTATGCATTTGGCAAAGTTACCCTGATTGTGGTAGCACAATTTAAGATGCTTCAAGAAGCAGATATCTTTTTCTACAATTTACCATAACTAATTTTATTTTTATATGCATTCTTAGTTTTATAAATAATAATAATAATAATAATAATAATAATAATAATAATACTAATTATTATTATTATTATTATTATTATTATTATTATTATTATTAAATATTAGACTAAGGCGATGCGAAGTGAAATCTTTGATAAATCAAATGATGTGGAAGTATTATTTAAACCTAAACATAAACGAATGAATGTTTCACATTCGGTGAAGTTACACTGAACATGATAGGCATGATGCAGAAAATAGAAAAGAGTAGTGTACGCCTTATTACTACATACCACTTACAAAATTATCGTTTTTTTTTCTGGTGATGGATAATCCAAATAATGGTTAATCAAGACACAGATAATCGAGGTTCCACTGTAATTTTAGTTTTTTGCAGATGGAAATCAATGATATTGTGAAAGTGATTATTATTATTAAGGTTTGTGTTGGCACAATATTCATCAAACAGCTAATGCATTAGCTTTCCATGCTTGAGGGCGTGGGTTCAAATTCTGAACAGTTCTGAAGGAATTTCTGGGAACTGAAGGTGGTCTGAAGCAGTATTTTTGGAGAGTACAGTAGAATCTCGATTATCCGTCACCCTATTAACCGATTGATGGATTAATCGTCTTTCACTTTTCTTTTTGCAGAAATATAGAAGTACTATACATTGTATCAGCACGTTATTTTTTTCTAGAGTGTTATTACAAGCCTTTTTCCATACACAGTATGATCTACTGTTCAAATTGTCGTACTGTATAACTTCTATATGAAATGTTTTCTACGGGTGACAAGAGGAATCTCATTGTGCTAAGGAAGAAAAAAAAAAAAAATGTAAATATTTGAGTGGTTTGGGGAAGGAAAAACCGTAGCTCATCTCGCACCAGAATACGAAATTTGAGTGTATAAAGTATGTAAATCTACAACACGAGACCTCCACTACTCATATCTTTCCACAGACAGCCATTACAAGGAGTTTCCTTGGTCCTTAAAAACTCGTCGTTGATAACCAGACTTAAATTAATGAACTTCTGATCCACTACCTAGCGTGTTAAATACAAGACTAATGGAGGAAATTACGAAAGTGTAAATATTATTCACTAAATTTACGAAAATATTTTATGGTACGGATTATCCGATTTTTTCAGTTAACCATTCAGTCCACCACCTTCATTGCCACAGATAATACAGGTTCTACTGTACTCATTTCTACTCTCATGATTCCAACTTTTTTCTCATATTTCATATTATCCATATCACCAGTGCAATAGTAACAGCAAACTGCTATACTGTACAATTTTCTCTAACAGACCAACTTCATAGGGTCCTGACACTGAATACAGTATGTATGGTACGAAATTACTACGTAACTCTCTGGAGTTGATGACTTCCAAATATAATAATAATAATGATTTATTTTAGCTGGCAGAGTTAAGGCCGTAAGGCCTTCTCTTCCACTCAACCAGCAAAAAGTGTATATACATATGCATGAACTTACAAAGAATTCAACATTTTGATTTAGATGAGAGTTACATGTATACAAGAGTTATTTACGAATTAAACAACAAAATACTATGAACTATTAATTAAACACTGAATTAAACTGTGTAGCAGAATTAAACTAAAATACGTAGAATGTTAATATATTTCAAATGATATTAGACAATAGAAAGAGATTATTATGAGACAATTTTGAAAATGCAGCACAATCAGGATGATGTCTAAAGAAAAAAGCAACAGTGTAGTCAGTAATATTTTAAATCAGTATGATTGGAGTGAAATGCTAATAAGGTTATCTTTTAAGCTGTTCTTAAAGGTGTTTGTTGTCTTGCAGCCCCTAATACTTTGTGACAAGGAATTCCATTGACGCGAGGTGGATATTGTAAAAGATGAGGAATAACAAGATGTTCTATGAAGAGGTATATTTAGCGTGCCACAGATAAGTGATCTGGTATTTACGTCGTGGTTAGAGTATAGATAAGAGAAACGAGACGAAACGTAATTTGGTGTTGAGGTGTGCAGAATTCGAAAGAGTACGAGTACGAGTATATGAGTGTGGCATCACACAAGAAAACAATCAAGGGATGTATACCAGGGACTGACAAATTCGTCAAAATTTCCAATGTATGTCAAATGCTTTGCATAAATTTTCATTCCAACTACAGTTTAATAGTAATAAAAACCTGTTGGTACTCTTTACTGAAAAAAATCACAGTAAACCACATAAATTAACGTCATACATTTGAAATGCTGTGCACATGAAACCAATTAAACGCATGTGTCATTAAGTGCAATCTGTAACATATTTCTTTTATATGTGCACCACATACGAGAATCAGCAGTACCTATTATTCAATCCTACGTATTTGCAGTTTTAAGAACATTACAGTCTAGAGAAGTTAACTAGTAATTTCTAAAATCCTGGATTAAAAAAAGCAAGGAACTTAGGTTTACACACAATGAAACCTATCGAAGTTAAGTTACGACCACTGACAAGTCCATTATTAGTAAATGTGCACTCCGCAATTAGCGAGAGAAAATTAAATTAAAAGCATAATGCATTTCCTATAATATTTTATTTCAAAATATCGACCAGATTGCCATTAACTATTTAATCTGTTCTAATCATGGGTCGTCTGATCTTTTTAACAAAGTGCACAGCACATATAACCACTCTTTGGCTTACAGATGCCACTAAACGAACAATCATATTATACCTCCTCTTATGAAATATAACATTAATTTTTAATTAGCACAATTGTTTTAACAATCGTACCTGTGCACCTCGCTAAGCCTCTCATAAGCTTAAATAATCTTCGTTCAAGAGCTTAGATGAATTATCACTACTATAACCGCAGTTACGGGGCAACTATTCAGGCGCTGTCACATTACTCCTTTACGTCGTTAAATATATAAATATATACAAGGCTTCAGGCTTTCTTATATGCATATTACTTTTCTCAACATGGAAAACAATACATGTAATTTCCCTGTTCATACAGAGGCAGCTCTAAACCTTGCAAAGCTTTCAGTACAGTACAATATGGCCAGTGGCGGTGCGTCAATAAGAGCACAAGAGCATGTGAACACCTTGTTTCTATTAATGCACGACTAGTTTTATTATTTAATACCGTATTGGCGTAGTGGGGATGTATAATATCAGGATCGAGTATTTTAAACTTCCCGCATCTTGCATAAACGTCTTATGTAAACATGGCAACATCCGTTCACGTACAAGCCGTGCTCTTTTCAAGAAGGTTACAGAAATTTCATGCATGCGCGGGAGAAAATTGTCTTTCGCTGGCCGCTTATGACTCGTCAAGAGCACAAAGCATTGAGTGAACAGTGAATCTATCCCACAGATGTCAGATGCATCGATGCCTATCGTTTACATGCTATATCTCGAGGAGAAAATTTAATAAGTCTGTATTTTAGCCTGCAGGTGTCAGCATCTCACTGTCGGAATGTTTACTTTATGTGGATGTGTGTACAGTGCTGCTACGAGAGTGTAGTTTGTGAATTACTATACTTCAGTGTCGGCATATAGCATAGTTTGGCTTTCAAACACGTGCTGGCTGAATGTGATAGTGGTATGAATTTAAATATCTGTATGGTGGTGTATATTATTTAAGAATAATATTTATTGGCATGTATTTATAGTAATCAATCTATGCGAATGGGATTACAGTACTGGTATAGGCAATAGTGTATCAGTGTGTTGTGAATCAAAATACAGTTTATTACTGAACACACGCTTTTGTAAATTGTTTTATGTATTAATTTTTAACAAACGTAAACAATGAACTTTGTTCAAGTAATTTTGAAGAGTAAAGAACTGGGTAAACTGGCTTTCCAGGAAAAATTGGAAATAAAAAGACTAGGTTTCATTATTATTATTATTATTATTATTATTATTATTATTATTATATGTTGTTTTATATTTATATACGTTTTTTCGACAGTGAAATATTGGAATCATGACATTTCATATTAGGCTAAAAACGTATGATTTCAAATTCTCTTCAATTTTGGAACACAAAATTGTGAACACACATAATATTTTATCACGAGTCGCCACTGATTATGGCCATTAATAATAAAAAAATATTTAATATCTAAAATATAATGTAACGAAGCATTTACTGGACAGATAGTACAGTTATACAGGATGAAAGAGGTATAACTGCATTAATTTTAAGAACACAATCTTTAGGTTGTAAGTAACCAAAAAGTCAAATATCATTTCGGTATTTGAATAATGGTTTAGTCGAAAAAAAAAAAGTGTCTGAAGTTTGAATCCCATTTATGCTAAAACTATTGGGTACTGAAACGTATGAGTGGTAAGATAACAATGCGAAAAACAAGTCGAAAAAAATATTCATTTGTTATTTGCGTTGATACCTTATCACTCATATGTCTCAATGCCCAATAGTTTTATCATAAATGGGAGTCAAACTTCAGGCACAGATGATTTTTTTTCGGCTAAACCATTATTCAAATATCAAAATGACATTTGACTTTTTGGTTACTTGCAACCTAAAGATTCTGTTCTTAAAATTAATGTAGTTATACCCCTTTCACCCTGTATAATTTTATTCAGTGTTCGAAATGGAAATGGAAATTTAGAAGCTCCAATATATCATTAAATGCACAGCCAATTTGTAAATAAATAAAAAAAAAAAAAAAAAAAAAAAAAAGAAAAGAATGAAAGAAAGGAAAAAGACCGTAATATATAGCTGGCTGAGATCAAACAATTTAAATATCTGGGTCATAATACCAAAGGATGGAATATCAGTAGCTGATATTAACTACTGTATAAATGTATCTGGGACATGCAGTAGCATTAAGCTTAAGACGTAATACTGCAAAGCTGGAAGTTAGCAGGTTCGATGATGATTATTATTATTATTATTATTATTATTATCAATGGAGTCATGAATTTTTTCCATTGTTCTAATCCTTCCAGCCGCACTACGACCCTAGGGTTTATCCAGCCTCTAACAGAAATAAGTAAAAGGGTGATTTCTTTGGGACACAGGCAGCAGGCATAATCATTCTCAGATTTTGTACGCAGTTTCTGTAGTTGCTAGCAAAAATGCAATAATTCAAAATCACGCTTCGTTAAGACATGAAATGCGGTATAAAAAAATCACTGAAATTAAAAAATATATTTGGCAATAAAGTACCTTACTTCAAACCGACAATTTCACATAACTGTACACAAAAATATAATTTAGAAGTGCCGGTACGCTTCTACTAGCACAGGACTTTAGGCACCCATCCTGCTTGCCTTAAGATAGAACTGCCTCTATATTTACACAATAAAAATTATGCAAGTGTGCACAGTATGTTAAGTTTATTACAAACATTCTCAGCTCATGTGCAAATTCAAAATTTAATAACTAGTTCAATGACTTTGTAAAAAGTTTGTTTGTATACGAATATAAATTGATATAATCTAAAAGTAGCAAAGATTAAAACACCTAATTTTTATCATTATCTACCAAAAGTATGAAAAAAAGATATTCAGAAAGTTGCTATATTCTGATTTCAGTTTCGTCACAGCATAGAATGTGCTTTGAGCAAAATTCTTGTTCTTAATTCTAAATAACGTAGCCTATCTATTACCTGTGACAGGCTTCAACATCCAAAATGTCAACAACTCTATTTTGCATGTTACCGATTTAAAGGAATATAGTCAATGGTGTCTTGTCAGAGGAAAAGATTTAGTCTATACTGGCATCAAGCAAAAAGGAGAAAGAGTAGTCCTTTATTTCGGGTTGTTATAACTGGCTAAGTCCAATTAACTTGTCCCGAGTTCTCTACATTATTCCAGCAATGGATAAAATACGTATTCCATTCACTTGAAAGCCCAAAAATACATTAGTGACAAAATCAAAGGACTGTGCGCATGCACGCGCACACAGTTTTTCCCTAAAATGAAGAGGGGAGAGATTACTTGAGGAATGATTTCCAGTGTTAATTCCCTATGTCCAGTTCTTCGATTTCCACAGTGTACAGGTCCATATCATTGTTTTTTATCACTGTCATGCAACTTTAGATTGGCGGATGACAGTATGTTTTATGATTCTGCCGTTAATAGTGAGATACAATTTGAACAGAGCCATTCAACTAAGGAAGAGAATTGTTAAAACAGCAGACACACTACAGAAATTATGGCTTTCCTTCATGCAAAAAGGCAAGCATTTGCTTATCTAGTTTACTGTGGTTGGTGGCAACAACTACAATACCGGTATGAATCCACATAAGTCACACTTAGAACCTAGACTCATGAAGAACAGAATTCACTTATGTTCTGATTTGAGTGGTAATGATAGAGATGACAGTACTGACAGACCATCAATATGTGATCTGTCCTTGCAAGTAAGAACAACGCTTTACAAAGTAGTGTTCTAAGTGACGGGCTTTTCCCACCTCTTTTATTTCTTTGTACGGAGAAGAGATCCAAAGGCTAGTACTACAGCCTCTAACAGGCTTACTGTACCTTACCATTCCTTTTATGTGGAAATGGTTATTCAGTCTGAATGGCCACTTTGTATACATCATAACTCAGCTATGTGGTGCCATTTGTTGATTTAGCTATGTAGGCCTCAATGTTCGGTGAAGTCCTACTAGAGTGCCTTTTCACCCCCACCCCCACCAAGAGTATGTCTCTTCAGACTAATACCATCTGTATGCCAGACACAATATTACATTACACTGCACCATTTTGGGTAGATACCAACGAAATGATTATGAATATTGAAATGGATCTCTTACACGTCAATGTAACCTACATTCACTTCTCAAGGTTTTTTCCTTTTCCGAAATTGTTCAAGTCTGTCTAGTACAATACTTTTATACACCATATCCGAGCTAGAGATAACAATAAATAATTTCGGAATATGTATGATATGTCTTTCTTGTGTTAAATTTTAACGTACCTTGTTAACATGTTTCGACCTATTTTGGGTCATCTTCAGAATTGGTCGTTGTTGGTGTTGGCGCCTCTTGTTTCCTGTGTGGGTGCATTCGTAGTGTAGCGTCAAAGAGTGTATGTGTTTTTAAATTGAGTTGTGTGTTGAGAATATCGTTGGGGTGTGTTTTCGTGTGTCTGTATATTTCATATTGTTCTAGTGTGTTGAGTTTCTGGCTTTTTGTTTGGATGTGCAGTATTTCCATGTCTGTGTTGATGTCTCTGTAGGTGTGGTTGACATTTGTGATGTGTTCAACATATGTGGAGGTGTTTTGTAATTCTGTTATGGCTGTGATGTGCTCTTTGTAACATGTTTGAAATGATCTGCCTGTCTGTCCTATGTAGAAGTTGTTACAGGTGTTAAATTTGAGTTTGTATAAGCCTGTGTGGTTGTATTTGTTTGTTTGTGTGTTGAGATGTTTTTGTAGAGTGTTATTTGTTCTGTATGCGATGTTGTAATTTAATTCCTTGAATGAGGTTGCAATTTTATGTGTTTTTGTTTTCGTATGTTAGTGTGATGTATTTTTTATGTTCTTGTGTTTGTGTTGTATTCTTATGTTTTTTGTGATTAAGTTTTGTCTTACTTATTATGTTGTCTATTATGTTAGGGTTGTATCCGTTTTCTTGTGCTATGTATTTGATTGTGTTTAGCTCTTCGTTGTAATCTTGTTGGTTCATTGGTATGTTGAGTAGTCTGTGTCGAAACATGTCAACGAGGTACATTGAAATTTAACACAGGAAAGTCTTACCATACATATTCCGAAGTGATACAGTGTTAAAAGTTGTGTAATCAACATTTATTAACAGAAGGATATTTTATTATTATATGTTTGGCACAGGATGCAGAAACTCTCCAAGATTTTATTTTTATAACAACAATGTTAGAAATCTGTACAACAAAGCAAGAAAATTGAAGAAAACAAAAAAGAAACGATTTATACCACAAATTGCTAACAGTCAACATTGATCAGTTTAATTGAACATAAAATGTGGACACTACAGCAAAAAGTGAAGTGCATGCTTTGGCTTGTTGAATTTAAATCTGTTACCAGAGTTCAACACCAATTTCGACTAGTATTCAACATGGATCTACCTACGTCGAAATCAATTTTGCAGTGGGATAGAACTCTTAAGAAGACAGAATCCTTGATTACACAAACAGGCAAATTTCCCAACAAAGAAAAACTGACTCCCACATGCGACAGTTATGGTGGTTAACTTTACCGCAGAGATGGAATGTAGCTTCATCACTGAATATCACTTTCTCAAGATATGTGAGGTTTTACACACTGCGTGGATCCATGCTGAATTCTAGACGAAATCGGCATCGAATTCTGGTAAGAGATTTAAATTCAGCACGCCAAAGCACGCATTTCACTTCTGCTATGGCGTCCATATTTTACGTTCAATTAGAATGCTGAATGTTAGCAATTCGTGACATAAAATGCAATGATAAATTGTACTATATCTTTTTTTGTTTTCTTCAATTTTCTTTCTTTGTTGTTTGTATAGATTTCTAGCATTGTTGTTATAAAAATAAAATCTTGAAGAGTTTCTGCATCTTGTGCCAAACATATACAGTGAAACCTCTTCAAATCGGAACCTGAATAATCCGGAATCCTGTCTATTTCGAAACAATTTATTGGTCCAGGCGAAATTTGTATGTATTATGTGTAATTTTTCCTGAATAAAACTGAAACTGTCCAACGCGGAAATGGAAACTGTCTGCTACTGTTCAAAACAGAAACAATATTTTGGACACACTATATTTTGTAACTATATTTTCAAACAGCGTGTAATTTCAAGGAATATACGAAATATGTAGATCACTAAGATAAAAACAAGTTTTCTTTGCAAAATTCTAGAGGGTACGAGGGTGTGTTGGCCTGTCGGTCATAAATTTTATTACCCTGTTGACTAGGCAGACGAGTCCCTTCAAAGATTTTCAATGCTTCACACCCGTATACTGTCGTAGAGCGCAAGTGTAGTGATTTCCAGGTAAAAAAAAAAAGTTGCATAAAATTTGGCATTAACATTAAGTGATGAAGTAAAAGTTATCGAGATAAAGGAAAATTAGAAACAAAGTCTATGTGAAATAATATAGAAGTACAGTTGTGGAAAACTCAGGTGTGACACTTTAAAATGAACTGTTGTGGGAGTGGGTTCTTCATGACCTTTCAAAGAACAAGCCAATTTCTGGATCTATTCTTCAAAGCAAGCTATTGAACTGGGAAAGAAATTAGATAAACCAGAATTCAAAGCTTCTAATAGATGGCTCCTAGTCCAATTAATTAATAATGTGCAGTGATATGCAGTACAGTATCAGAGTATAGTGCTAGATATTAAATAGAATGATATGATAATATTTATACAGAAAATGAGATTTTAATCAAGATGTTTCACCAACGTAATAAGCGACAGAAAGCTGATTTAATGTGATGAGTGTTAAATGGAATATTTTGTACTTCTTGCAGTTTGCGGCATGCCATTTTGTTTTTCATGTATATGAATGACAAAATATTCCATTTTAATGTCACACCTGATTAATATGGAAACCTGTCCACAACGGGAAAAAAATTAGGACCATGTCACTTCCGTCTTGAACAGGTTTCACTGTAATAATAAAATATAGTGAACAATTTTATTTCTTGATACCTCCAGTACAGACACGGTGTATTTTCCACAACCACACTTCATAGTGAGTTCACGAAGCTTAATATGAAATACAGTTGCAGAGAATATGAAACACATTGTAAATAACATTCCCTGGTATAAGAGAAGTGACCATATAGCTTTAAGTTTAAATAGTAATTGTCTTGACATTGCAAATTCGCAAGTTCATACAAACCTTTTTATAATTCTCTCTCTTTCACCTTCACTTCATGCCACAATCAATTCCAACATTATTACAATCTGTATGAAAACTTAGTTATTCTGTTATGCATAGTTTCTTGACTATTGGAGAAGATGAGAAGGAAAATTAAGCTACAGAATTAAGATGTTAACTTCTGTTGTTAACTATACATTTTCGCAATGGTAATTTATAATAAAAATTAACCACACCAAACACATTTTACTTTTTTTTTTATTTGAACACTTCTGGAAAAGTATCTTAGTTTCTCAAAATATGCACGTGATGAAATACATTTAAAAGCATTTATTAATCAACATTCGCATTATCAAAATTGATTATAGACTTATAACATTTTAATTGACATTTTAGTGCTTCAAAAACACAGCCTCTAATCAACTGCCACTTGTAGTGATAAGAAATATCCTGGTCAGCAGAAAGCAAGGCATAGTAGAAATATTGATTTTTCTTTTTTAATTCTAGGAAATCAATTTACGGGAAAATCTTCCATGCTCTAATGTAAATATCTAGTTCATATTCAAACAAATGCGCAAGGGGAAAAAACAATAATAAAACTTTTAATTACTTCGGTGAATACTACTGTTTGAACTTTGAAACTGCAAAAACAACAATTCTAAGTGTACAAAAATTTCATTACCTCCATGCAAACAAATTTCAGACCAGGCAGAATTGTGTTTCACTGATTAACTTCCAATGTACTACGTATTTGTTAACCTCATTAAGATATTAGTTTTAAATATGTTACGAACTAATCTCAATATATTGACTTCTAGAATATTTCTTTAAGCGTTTTTAAAGATAACAAATTACCAGCAGAATTCTACTGAAACTGAAGGCATAACTTAATAAAAAAAATTTTGTAACATGAAGATTCTATAACAATCCTGTTAATTCAGCAATAATACAAAATACATCACATTTTCTCAAACACACAACACCAGTTTTATGTTACTGAACTATTCATATAAGACACAATGACAAAGGTACAGGTAACTCCTTCACATACCATGAAGGCACTTGGGAGGGGATAGGGAGATGGAGCTTCATGCTTTCACCACCTGGGATCGAACTCCGGACCTTCCACTCCATAGCCAGTTGCTCTACCAATTGAGCTACCCAACTGCCAGGATACAATGACAGGATGTTGATTATGCACAACTGTTAAAATTATTTAAATGGATGAGCCACAAAATATTGTTAATGTGGGCCACCAACATCAAGCCAACTAAGAACTTCTCACTGAAGAAGTCTGGTTCAATCTTTTGCAAATGTAATTATATAATAATAAATAAATGTTATGTTTTATTTAATGATGCTCGCAACTGCAGAGGTTATATCAGCATCGCTGGATGTGCTGGAATTTTATCCCGCAGGAGTTCTTTTACATGCCAGTAAATCTACTGACATGAACCTGTCGCATTTAAGCACACTTAAATGCCCTCGACCTGGCCCGGGATCGAACCCGCAACCTTGGGCATAGAAGGCCAGCGCTACACCAACTTGCCAATCAGGTCGACAATCATAGAATATACCGCACATTAAGTTAAAATCAATCAAATCGTATTTCAACACATAAAAAGAGAATTAAAAATCATTCACTATAAATGTTCCAGGAAGTACTATTCCATCATCAGTAACATTGAGGTCAGTTCAGCTATTGTTCGTGCTAGTACATCCTGCTGGTTTCTACTACCATATAATGTAAGATATATGTCAAAGTAACCCTGGAGGGGGATGGTTAAATATTTATCTACGAGGGTCACTTTAAAAGTAATGCACAACATTTATTTAAAAATTACATTATGCATCCTACAGCTTTACTATTTTCACAGAATGTAGATACTCCTTTAGGAACAAAATGTCACTTTTCTACATAATCCCCGTCTTTTTCAACTGCCTTATGCCACCTTGGAACAAGGACCTGTATACCTGCACAGTAAAAGTCTGGACCAACATGTCTGAGCCACTCTTTAGCAGCGTCCACGAGGGAGTTATCATCTTCAAACCTCATTCCGCAAAGGGATTCCTTCAGTTTACCAAAGAGATGGTAATAGCATGGTGCCAGATCAGGAGCAGCTAATTGTATGCCAGTGTAACAATTCGTCATTCCTTGCGCTAATAAGAATAGTGTTTTATTTTAAATAAGGGTCTAAAGCAGCCATTTTCAACAGGTGTGCTTTGAGAAAATGAAAGTAACTTAGGTTGTCGTACGAAAAATTGTGAAAATAAAAGTGAAAAGTGTAGTAAAAAGTGAGTCCATATGAGTCAACTTTCAGCGAATGCAGCACAAGTCAACATTAATGAAACACAGTGTAGGTGTGCGAGCAGCAGAGAAGAGAATGACTGACGCGCAGCTAAGGCTGGCAGATCAGTAAATTAGAATATCGTACTAACCTCAAAAAATTTCATATTTCATTTTTAACAAAAAAAAATCGTAGATTAAATACCTTGGCAAAACATTGTAATAATATTGTATGTTTTCATATTTTCTAATATAACAAATTAAGAAACTATGCCTAATACCGTAATTATTACACCAATATTGCACTGTAATAATTTTCTAAATTTTACTTTTCTATTATAATATTCAAAAAAGTGTTTTAGTTCTATTGTTTCTTTTCTCAACCTTGTTTGTCCCATGTGGCCTTTCACCATTCATCATACTTTCATTCCCTCTTACGTCGAATGAAAAATAATCCATATCAAATTGAAAATATTTTATGTTATATATTAATGCATATACATTTATCTCATTTACTCGTATTTGTATATAATACTCCTCACTCCGTCCTAAAATCCTCAAAATCCCCCCTACCCCAACTTGGGAGTCACTGGATTTTAAATTACACCATTAGTGTGTCACATGTTGAAAAAGGCTGAAAAACGCTGGTCTAGAATAAGAAGTTCCTCATTGGAAGGTTAGACATTGTGGACTAGCACACGAAATACATGTTTGCCGTAAAACAATTTAGATAGAAGAAGAAAAATGTATTTTATATTAGAAAACATGATGTTTCATATAGGCTGGCAGAAAGATAACAGAAAAGGCCTGCCAATTGAATAACAATATGGGTGAATTCATCAAAGGATAAACATGAAAACAATGATGGTATTACTAATATAAAGTATAGATTGCAAATATAATATTATATACATATATTAAAGTATGTAATGTAAAAAAAATTATGCTTTAAAAAGTTAAAAACTAATTGCGAGTTCTTGGTAATAAATCCATTATCTCTATCTTGCTCTCCAATATTTCTCACAAACAGTAGGTTTAGACGCAAGGACTGAACATCACTGAAGATGATTCTGATCCATATCTTCCTGAAGACTGCACCATGAACAAAGTGGTGAAGAATTCCAATTTTGCTGAAGTTTCGACATTTAAAAAGTAGCTTATAATAACTTCATTGTAGCCAGTCCTCAGACCGGTGAAGAAAATGGAAGGTAAATGACATTTCATTGCTTACTCATAATACGTTAATTGAAGTCTGTTATAGTATAATATTTTTTTCTCAAATGGGGAGTGCTGTGAGAAAACATCCAGGACTAAATCTAGTTGCTTTACAGTAGAAAGTTAGTAGAAGGAACAGGTATTTCCTAGAAGACTACCATTACCTCATGAAGAGGGCATACATGCTGTTCTGCTGCAACATTAACAAAAGCTCTTTAAACATAGAATGAGATGAAAGGATCAAGTGAACTTGTAACTACAATACTTTACCTAATCCTCCTTATCAACACCATATTTCTTCTTGTACAAACAAAACATCCTTACAAGAATGTTACTATGTATTCTGGGTTAATAATAGAGAAAGACTGTAACAGTAACTTCCTTTTCACAGAATGATAATGCTCTGATCTTATTATATACCCAGGCTCAAATCCACAGCAAGTCATTTGAACAAAGTTAAATAGCAATAATTCTGATTTAACCAGGAAAATAAGAACATAACCTACAAAATGAAGTCGTTTTTTGTTGGTTATTTAATGAGGCTGTATGAACTACAGGTTACTAGAATCAATGGAATTTGCGATAGCAAGATGGTATTAGGCGAGATGAGGCCAAAGATTCGCCATATCATTACCTCACATTTGTATTAGTTGGGGAAAACATGCAACCAGGTACTCAGCTCAAATGGGTTTCGAACCCATGCCCGGGTGCAGCTCCAGATCAGCAGGCAAATGTGTCAACCACCAGTTCAATTATAACTTTTTCATTTACCGGATACTAAAACATGCCAAGTCGAACATGAAAATGCTTCAGATTATACCTCTGTCTGCAATATGAATCACATCATATTGCAATGAAGTAATCATTCAATCAAGTAAGGTGTCCTAAAAATTAATAAAATGGACGATTTATAGAAAAACAAAAATAATTCAGTACAATTTTAATAATGAATATTATGGTCGTGAATAAAGTCCGATTACAAACATGTATTACATGAATATGAGTGGTATTCATACTCATTTACAGTTCTATTTTTAAGACTCATTCAAATTTGGCATGCCAGTAAAATCAGTTTCATGTAACATCTCCGAACTAAAAAAATAATCTATAGCCTACCAAGTTTCAGTGACGGTAAGTTAGTAAGAGAAGAATGACGAAATTTAATTATGATCTAGGTCTTGTGACTTGGTGTTACACAATTCTTATGTGATTAATTTTAATAATCGAGATTTTTAAAAGATAACTATAACTACAAACCGGAAATGTAAATAATAATTAATGTTATATAATAAAATATTTCACAATTTCCATATAATTTTTATACTTTCAACTCTCAAATTCGACATAACGTTAAATATTGAGTTTGAATATTCTTAATAATTTCTATTTCCGCAAAAAATTCTTATAAAATTAGGCATTGTGTTTCAGTATAACCATTGGAAGCATCAAATGATTTAGACAGAGGCATTCAAAAGGGTGGTGTTTTAACACCAATTGCTGGAAAGAGGAGAAAGGGGTATACTACGTAATATTGACATAGTACGTACCTCCTTCCACCCCCTCTGTGCACTGAAGGGTGAGTATGCTTCTCGAGACAGTGGTGGCATTTAGCTTACTGTTAGCAATGTCTGTGTTGAAGGCGTGTTCTTCTGGACCAGTGTCCAGAAAAAGGAAATATATCCCTGTGTGGGAAGAAACCTTTTATCGCAACCACGAGGGCAACATCCAATGCTTTATTTGTTCTAAAATTATACATGAAATCTATGAAACTAATATAAGGCGATATTACATGGCCAATCATTTTATATATTCACAATTAGAAGGTAAGCTCCAAATTATTTCTTGCACAACTGTATACTGCTGTAACCGATATAACACCTGATTTTGAATCCATCATTTCTAGCCACAAAAGCTACGCAAAAGAAAGTGAAGAAGAAAACATGACGATGGAAAAGAAACAAAATGACAGTAGAAAGAATAAAGTGAAAATGACACTTTGATGCCATTAAACATTTTCAGAAACTATTTTATGTTAGGCTAATTACTACATGGCTACAATTATTATGTTAATGAGTTTACAAGTCAGTGAACGATTCATAAACATAATTAATTTGTTCGTTTTGTTTAGGTTAAAAATTTAGGGATTTATACTGAAGAATGAAACGTTGGGCTATATTATTTTCAAGCAGGTATATAAAATGTTTGAATGTAAAAATGAATTGTTTTTGTAAATAGTACTTTAAAGTATCTATGCCATATGGTTATTGATTCCATAAAGATTTGTAACTTACTTCACGACACTAAATAAGTTTTATTTTCCAACAAGCATTAGCTTTTTTAATATTTCTTAACACTAATGCGGTCCACACCTGTGGAGTAACAGCTAGCAAGTCTGGCCACAAAACCAGGTGGCCCGGGTTCGATTCCCGGTTGGGGCAAGTTACCTGGTTGAGGTTTTTTCCAGGGTTTTCCCTCAAACCAATATGAGCAAATGCTGGATAATTTTCGGTACTGGACCTTGGACTCATTTCACCGGCATTATCACCTTCATCTCATTCAGACGCTAAATTAATAACCTAAGATGTTGATAAAGAGTCGTAAAATAACCTACTAAAAAATTAACACTGATGCGATGAAATGTTTCATAGTATAACTTTGTTCTATTTAAGGCCATCATAGTAACTACTATAGATAATCGTAAATAAATTCTCCATCAGCAAAACACTATAATCTGCCACTGCTTGTTCCTTCATGAAATCGGCTCCCACCCTAGACAGAAGTTACCTGTGTGGTGCAGGATGCATTTCTTTGAAACTCCCCAACTTATTGTTTTGAGCACATCGGTTTAGACAGCAATACAGAGTAGATAAGCTTTGTCTGTGCAACACTATAAAGATAAATCAAGTGTCACTGAGTAAAGTTGTAGAGTATGTTTTTAAACATAAACAAAGGAAACCTCAAACCTACAAAATTCTGCTTTACTAAGTAATTTAACATTTAAATCTATTAAATTATTTTGTATACAAATAAGAAACAAAAAATTGAATTATGAAGAGTCAAGACTCTCATTGCAAACATTAAATCTTGTAATTTCCGAGAAATGTATATAGTCAGATGTATGGACTGAATTTGTTACAAGGCTCTAATTTTACATTTTCTTTTGAAATTTTGTAACACACTTCAACAATGGTAATGTTACTTTAACACAATCAATTTAATTATGAACACAAATACTAAAATGTTCACTACAAGACTTGATACTGGCTTACTGTATATTGCACATTTGGTGTAGGCAACGAAACATTTTGTGTAAGCTCTTACCTTCTCTCCTTTCTGTTCAATGCTAATTTTTACCAAACTTGAGGGCAATGAAAGCATATTTCCTTTTTTTCCCCACAATGTGTTTATGTTTTTTTTTTTTGTAAAGAAACTTTGGTAATACAAATAAATATGATAAAAGCTAGATTATTTGAAGTTACAATGTGTAATACATGTCTCATTAAATGGAAAAATCTTCATAAAATTCATACAGACAGTGTAAGCAAAGTTTCAGTGTATTCCATACAAACCTGTAATATGAATGACTTGGGGTTTTGTTTTAATTTTCGTATTTGCTAAATCTTAAGTGTAATCTGCACATTTTGATTTATTAATATTATTGCTGTTAGCCAATGCTAAGTTCTTGACAATAAAGCCATTAACTTCCTTCCTCTCCAATATAGGAGAATGATGTAGCAAAAACTATAACTGTTTTAGTGTAAACCATATTTTTATATTAATATATTTCCAACTGAAAGACAGCTATATGCAGAATAGAATAGTAGAAATTCATAACTAGAATTGTTAGACTGTAATTAAAATACTATTTCTACCAAGCATTTAATTTATCATTGCATCTATCCAAATATATTTTAACAAAATTAACTCAAGTGTGACAAGCACACAAGAGGTAGCCTACAACTAAAGTGTACTCTATATTTTTTGCTTGGAAGGGGTACAATTTTGAAAATTCGTTTTTTTTTCACAACACCTATACCTAACACTAATTTTAGTCTTTTTATGTGTAACATAAATCTCAGCCTTGGTCAAGTGGTTAGTCTCTCTGCCTTCCACCATGGTAACCCGCCTGGGTCATGAAGGAATTTGTGGTGGAGAAAGCAGGCGCAAGGGGATTTTTTTTGGGAGATCTGCAGTTTCCCCTCATCATTCCACCAATCACCTTCACTCTGCCAGGTCCTAAGCCAGGCTTCCAGAACAAATAAACGGCTAAAAAGTTGTACAGGTCTACATTCGTGTTTAATAAAAAATACTACATAAAAGCCAGTGAACATCCAAGCCACCTGTTCAAGGACTTGGGGAGCCACAAGTATAGGTCTGTCGGCTAAGGTGCTTGCCTGCCGATCTGGAGTTGCGCTTGGGTGCGGGTTCGATTCCCGCTTGACTGATTATCTGGTTGGGTCTTTTCCGAGGTTTTTTCGCCAACCATAAGCTGAATTTCAGGTAATCTATGGCGAATTCTCGGCCTCATCTCACCAAATACCATCTCGCTATCACCAATCACCATCTTAGTAGTTGACACAGTGCAGTAGAAAAAAAAAAAAAGACTTTGGCAGAGGTAGGCCTAACACCATGGTGGTCCAAATGTAGTACGATGTTTTCGCCGTGTAAAAAAAAACAGTACTCAATTGTAATAGCAGTGTAACTCTTTTCAGTTGTAAAAGAAATGTACATTGTAGAGCATGCTTAAAGGGAACCATGCTCTGAGCTCAATATGGGGGGGGGGGGGGGACTTAATAATTCAGTTGCTGTCAGTGGATAATTACATCACAGTATAGAGTTAGGAGTGAGGTTTCTAAAAAGTATTGTGTTCCTAATGACATGGGTAGCAGCGAGGACAACATTTTGTGGATAACCAATTTGAAGAAAAATCCAGTTCAGAAAATGAGACAATAGGACGAAGAAAGAAGAAAATGAATACTGACAGTAATAACCAGAAGAGAATGTTGCTGAAGACCTGAACTGAAAACTTTAAAATATCTTTAAATTTGTAAATTTTTTTCATCTTAAACATTCAAGTCTAGATCGTAATATTAAAATATTTGTATTTTTCCATACAGTACATCTGAAATTTTGGGTTTCTTATTATATTTGAGGTCATACTGGAATCGATCAATACAGTATCTTCATTTTGAGTTAATCTATACTAGACCTCATCTGACTTAGGGCTCAACTGAGGTGTCATCTAAGAGTTTTATTGCTAATAACAGTAATAACACTATAGTTAAAGATCGTTCATCTATGGTGAAGAACCATTTTCAGCACTGGATGGCCCTGCTCAAAAAAAGAAGACAGCAGGACTAAACTCGACAGGCCAATAAAAAAAATCCAGTACATATCCGTCCACTCATGAACTCCTGTAAAGAGTCCCTTATCTAGGATCATGGCCAAAACCCACCATGCCAAGAATGACGAGGAATATTCTCTTAACTGGTGTAACTAGTTGAAGTGGTCACTTTTGTTATGAGGTTAATACTTGGACAGGAGTTTGTATACTCAAGATGGCAGCCCAATCAACATGCTTGATGACAAGCTGGTGCCTGACTTGAGGAAACAATGAATAAAATTCTATCTTCCCAAAATAGCACAGCCAGACGAATTACAAATAATGAGAAATATCATATAAAATTACACTTTTGTGGATGAGAAGATTTAACACAAAAATCTTTTGAAATTTTGAAAGAATGCAATAGGACAAATATGTGTGTGTGTGTCTAATACTCCAAAAGCTGGACTCCCTCAATTGCCTTCTTGCATTCCAATAGTATGTTGCCAGTTGTTGACTGCTGCTCTCTTCTATCTTCTTATAGCTGGACATTGGGAGAGATGTTCTTTATCTATTGTGTTGATTGGATCACTGCACAGAATGCAGCAAGGTTAAGAATATATGAATAGTCTGTGTAGATGTTCCATAAGGCAGTCATGACCTGTATATAACGTGAAGAGAACCAATGACCACAGCCTGTGATGGGAACTTGTTACTTAATGGTGCACTGCCACTACTTTTCCTCATTGTTGACATTAAGATATCTGATTTTTTGTTCCATGCAGTTCTTAATTATCAATTTGGAAGAGCATAAGGAAGTTTTGCATTTGATAACCACCTAATTTCTGTTCCACTTGACTGATCCCACAACGTGCATGGATCCACTGGAATGTAACGTCTTTGTTCAGTTGTAACAGGATTTTCAACGAGTGAAAAGTTTAAAGAAGTCTAGAAGATGCTGTCGAATTCTGACTAATTGCTTGTATTGCTGCTGAGAAATTACTTTACTACTTTGCTGAAAGAATTTATTTGTAGCAGAGCTATTTAAGGAATGTGTTTATTGCTCAAAATCTCTTCACTTGGTATGTTTTTTCCATAAATCCTTCATAAGCTCTTTTTATAGTATCAATACGAGAAACCATTCATTAATGTACTTGGAAAATGTAGGCCACATTAAAACACAAAGAAATATCAAGTCACCCTGTATGTGCGATTCACAGTTTACACAGAAAGGATAACTGGGGAAGGGAGGCAAAGGGAAGGAATTTTTACTGAACTATCTGACAGTGAGGCACCTGTATTTTTATTTGGACTAAACTATAAGAGAATGACAAATGTTTAGATGCTAATTTGTTCATAGAGACGACAAAATTATGTCTTTTCAAATTTTAAAAATAATCAAGTTATCATAGCAAAAAAGGAAAACAGTTTACAAAAAGCAACATACTTACAATGAAAGGTAACACAAGACTATAATTTAAACATTTCGATAAATAAATTCTCAGTAATGGCATTTAAAGGCCCAAAATATTCCACATTAAAAATAATAAATTTTCTAATTTTCAAACAACTGAATGCTTTCAATAAATGTAGACTGTCACATTTCATACTGAAGAAATGCAGACGTGATCATAACACCTTTTACAAACATTTGTTGGGTAGTTAAAAAAAAAGAAATTTAAAACAAGCTGTCCCAATATTACTGCATGGTTTTGAAATTTGGGTCATGAAACAGACAAGGAAAAAACTGTAAACTGTGAAAATGAAATATCTGTTCTGCTGCAGCAGTAGGTACCTATCCACGATCAAGAAAAGAAGCCCTAACACAAATATTTCGATAAATAAATTCTCAGTAATGGCATTTAAAGGCCAAAAATGTATCCACATTAAAAATAATACATTTTCTAATTTTCAAACAACTGAATGCTGTCAATAAATGCAGAATGTCACATTTCATACTGAAGAAATGCAGAAGTGAACATCATAACACCTTTTACAAACATTTGTTGGATAGTTAAAAAAAATAAATTTAAAACAAGCTGTCCCAATATTACTGCATGGTTTTGAAATCTGGGCCATGAAACAGACAAGAAAAAAAAACTGGAAACTGTGAAAATGAAATATCTGTTCCGCTGCAGCAGTACCTATCCATGATCAAGAAAAGAAGCCCTGACACACGGAAAAATCTGAACATTTTAATATAAACAAGCGAATTATCTGATTACAGGAATGTGCGGTAAGAACATTAAGGCAGAATGGATGGTGAAAGAATCCATTCAGATTTGAAAGTAGAAGAAGTGTAAGAAGAGAAATCAGGAGGAATTAATGGGCATGGAACAGGGCTACAACTTATCCTTGAAAAAGAAAAAAAAAAGTTGATTGACTTAATTTGACTGTTATTTTCTGGTAATATCTGCCTATGATTGTTTTGTTGTGCTTGTGTGTTCGAACATGTATGAAAAAATGCTAAAGTTTCTGATTCAGTGGCTGGGGAAATGTGTGCATTATTCGTTCCCACTTTCTTTACTTCATCTACATTTCTTCAGACTTCTCCAGTAAGATAAAGGTCTATAATAACACTGAATCAAGATCAAGGTATGCGGAGAACTATGCAACAGACACCATGTTCAATAGTACAAAACTACAAATAGCAGTAAAGAATGACTGCATGCATTTTGCTTCAAAGAATAACTGCATTATCTATCACTATTCAAGAAAATCATTTTTATGAATGGATAATCCCACCCAATTAATTTTTACATTCGGTACTACACACCAGATCATAATTGCACTTCAGTGACTGCCCTGGTAGAATCTGCTGGTATTTGAAAAATGAGAACATTCTTTATTTATCTTTTAACATAACAGCGATGTGCTTTTCTTTATACTTTATTCTGAAGGAAGCCAGGAAGGGACATGTGAGGTTTAAAATTACTTAATGGTCTGAAAATATTACTCTGAAAGTTCTTACAAGTATGGACTTTGTATTAACACACTTATTTCAATAAAATGACTTTAAGACCTTGAAAGCATTATGATGAATTCTTACTGAGTGAACATAGATAATATACTACAGATAATGTATTCTTTTGAAACCAAATTTTAGCAACAAGTATTGGAAAAGTAGGCTTTATCTTAAATAATTCAATGTCCACTTAATTTAACTTACTGTGAAGATAAAAAAAAGAGACAAATACAAGAAATGCACTTATTATATGCTCTTGCTATAAAAATACATAAAGTAACACAGTAATACATCAACACAATACATGAATACTATCCAGTACACGGAATAAAGACACTCAAGTATTTGTTATAAACCATAAACCTGTCAATAAACGAAACACCTGTTTTGGTGGTTCTATGGAGGTTACACAAAATGACATGTGCTGATGTCTGTACCTTCAGGTCAAAGTTTATCATTGCAGCTAATGCTGTAGAAGTCCACACCATAACTATCTATAAACTTTGGCCATTTTGTAAGAAATTGTATCATAATATATATTCATATTATGAAACATTAATAACAATAATACCTGAACTTTTATGATTTTAATTTCTTTACAACTATCTGAGTTTCTATTAGAGTATTTCAAGGAATATGCACTTCAAGTGCTTCAAATATAAATTCAAATCCAGAATACGATCAAATGAACACTCCAGGTCAAATATTGTGCTATTCTAATAGTAACTTTCACTCTTTCCATCAAGGAGATGAAAGAAATGAGAAACCAATCAAAATGCTGTCAAAGAATCCATTTTTATGTGTAAAATTACATATACCATTAAACTAGTGTGTGAATTAGAATGTCCCATTAAAACACATGTTATGGAGACAACACTTAAAAACTTATCTATAAACCATTCTGTAAAGGTTTCAAGTCCAGATTTCTGAGTCTGTAAATCAGTATGAAAAGTAACGTAAAACACCTTTCAACAAGGACTAAAAATCAATAATTTTAGTAACAATTTAGAAAAAAGTAACGTGGAAATAAAATGGGAGCTAAGACACAACAAAGTAATATAATTAACAGCTTCTAATTGGTCACTCGTGTTACAGGTTAGCAATGTTGACATGTAGGTTTAATGACAATCAAATACAATTTCACAACTGATATTCTAACAAAACTGACGTCCGATCACATATTATTCCTCTTAATGTGACAATGAAGATCAAGTTTTCAGATTATTCATGATTCAGTTTATAAAAAACATTCTCACATGAATAGTACTCAGTAGTTGTAAGTTTAAGTATATTTCCAAATCATTATGACTATTTTTAATTTTGGGCGTGAAAAAAGTATTAAAACTAACAATAATACTGAATTATACATAATAAATATCACAACTGCTACTGCCAAACCTGAAGTCTTTGCAGCCAGAAGTCATCTTGTAATCCAACCAAGTTCTTTACCCCATCTTAACTTGTACAAATTAAAAAAAAAAAATAAACACCTTCACTTGAAGATTGAAACTGAAGATAGCTTTCCACTGTCCTTGCAATTCCGAAGTTTTTCACTGATAAGATCACACACACATTTTACCAGGAACTCCTGAAGCCCAGTTTTAAAAAAGAATTACAATTTGTAAATGAATCACAATCAAGGAATGAACACCATCACAGTGGCCGAGTACAACAAACACTTCAAATAAATATATTCAAAAACATACTTCCTAAGCCTTCCATTTGCTTCACTACATCAAGTCGTCATCACATTCACACGTCAGTTCTAGTGGCTATTGCTGTGGCAGTGGAAGCAGCAGGCACGTGGCAGTGATCTAATGTTGTGCACACTACACAACTTCATTTCCTTCTATCAGATAAGTAGTTATATAAATCTCACAGCTTGTGGACTAGGTACATGCTATTTATTGAAGTCTCTTCAGCTTCTAGTATCATGGTTTAAAATGGAAGTAATCATTTTATAGCTCAAATGGTAAAAATGTAAAGTTAAAACTTAAAATAAAATTACTATAAAACGATTAAAATAATACTTTAAAATGGTTTCGAATGATATACACTGTGTCCGGGACAAAATTTACCAATAAGAAAGTTTAATAACTCGCGTAATAATGGAGATAGGAAAATGAAATTTGCAGTGAATGAAAGACTGACATTTTAAGTTTTATGTGTGATGTTGGCAACATTTGGTCATTGTTGACATAGCTGTAATTAAAATGGCGTTCACAGTGCAACAAAAAGTTCAATGCTGCTATTGGCTTGCCAAATTCAAGTATCCGAAGATAGTGGAGAGAAGATTTAGACAACAATGGCCTGAGAAGCAACCACCAGATAGGCACACAATAACAACTTGGCATAGAAAGCATACAAGATTCAATTGGTTCAAAAGTTGAAACCAAACGACTTGCCTGCACGATATGATTTCGCTAGTGACATGTTGTTGAAAATTGATATTGAAAATGGATATCTGCAGAAGGTCGTGTTTAGTGATGGGTCCACCTTCCACGTCTGTGGGATCGTCAACAGGCATAATTGGGGATACATAAAGATATTGTGTACAAGACTGTAGTGGCAGATTTGGAGGATCTGCGTCGGAGAATTGTCGCTGCTTGTGCAACTGTCACTCCAGAGATGTTACGAAACACATGGCAAGAACTTGAATATCGCCTGGACATCTGTCGTGCTACAAGAGGTGCACACATAGAAATTTATTAGTGGTCATTCGAAACTTTGGAAGTCCCTTTGTCAATTCCCGCAAACAGCATTTTCATCCATCAATTATTTGGTGAGTTATTAAACTTTCTTATTGGTAAATTTTGTCCCGGACACCCTGTATATTCCATGCGGAATGCTCTAATTTTCTCTGAAAACATCGAAAAGTATAAATTTGGAATGAAGCCTAACTAATCTCCTCCAGTTTTTCCACAAAACATTTTTATTGTTAGAAATCTAATGAATTAATAAAAAATGCCTTTATCATTAATATCAAGGAACCTAAATCACCAGGGAACAAAACATATCAATGAACAAGGTACGAATAGCATTCTAGAACAAATCAAAAGGAAAAATGTTGTATGGAAAAAATATGGGAGATCTGGTGAACAAATAAGATATTTAAAAAATAATGATGCTAAAATACTGAAGATGGCCATTAAAAGTTTAAAATCACAAAGCTGTAGACTATATTACAGGAACAAAACTGCTCATTGGTAAATAACCAACTAATTTCACTTCACAAAAAAGAATAAAACCTTCAGTTGAAGTACTTACTACAAAATGAAGGGAAAGATGGAAACTGATATATTCATAATTAAATGTTATGATTAAAAACAGAATTTGGTACCAAATGAAATCATTAATAAAAATGAAAAGGCCGCCTTCTTCATGGGAATAGTTTATCCAGAGTGCAAAATAGTTACGTATTTTTTTTTCTGTATAAAATTGCTCCAAACTCAGGACCAGAAAAAAGTCACAGCCCTTTATATGTGTAATGAAGTAATGAAGAAAAAATAGTATTATTATTGGGAATAAGAAGATTTTTAGAGTGCAATGCAGTGTTTTTCAACCAGGGTCTGTGGAATATCTATATAGTAGAACCCCAATTATCTGTCACTCTATTAACCGATTGGCAGATTATCCGACTGTATTTCTCGCTATTTTTTTCATCAGAAATAAATAACTTATATGAAGATCTGTTTTGTACATCATATTAGTAGGATCTACATATGTTTTTGCTAGAGAGTGTTATTACAAGCCTTTATCGTTACACAGCATTGTCTACTGTTTGAATTGCCGTTCTATAATATAACTTGTAGGACTATATAAAAATGTCTTCCACGGATGTTAACAGAAAACGTGTTGTGCTAAGTATCGAGAAAAATGGAAATAATTGAATGGTTTGAGAAAGGGAAACTGTGGTTCATCTCGCATCAGAATACGAGACTGGAGTTACAACTGCGCGATTTAATAAAAAAAACAAGGATAAAGTGTAAAAAAAATATGTAAATCTACAATATGAGACCTCCTTTAGACCTATATTTCCTGAGACAGTCCTTACAAAGGACTTCCTTATCCCTTAAAAACCCGTCGTTGACAACCAGACTTAAATTAGTAAACTTCTGATCCACTACCTAGCAAGTTAAACACAAGACCATGGAGGAAATTACGAAATCTTTCATTGCACGGATTATCCGATTTTTTCGATTAACCATTCAGTCCATCCCCTTAATTACCACGGATAATAGAGGTTCTACTGTACCTACAGTGTACCAGAAACTAAATTAAAACATGTGCTTAATTTCAGTCAGATTTATAAATTTTCACTGGTAACAGTAAATCAAATGAAAAACAGATATTAGAGAAACATTCAAATAAAACCAGGTGTCCTGCGTTTGATTAATGTAGATACAAACAGTGCTGTCATGGAGGCAATGCAGGCCCATACATCATATGGGGAAAAGAAAAATTTTGTCTGTATGGAGCCATACGGCATATGGGTGCCTAAGTTTTGTATGTGGAAATCTGTACAGATCTTAGATCATCTCTTGCTGTTCCTAATGTATTTTGTTTGATGTTCATAAACTATAATTGTCCACCTCTGCAGCACTGGAATCCAGACTTAAATAAAATAACAGTTGAAAAACAAGAAGTGCTGCAAATACACTCTTCAAGATTCATCGAGACAAGTGTGCATCTACGGTGGTGCTACATGGTGTATTCTTTAAATCAAACTTGTACAATTAAACTGTAAAGCAAAACAATTTCTTTATTTCTTCTTTGATATTAAAAAAATCATTAAATGACAGTCGGAGAGATAGAGAGAGGAGAGTAAAATATATTTCAAGGGAGAAAACAAGGGGTGGGGCGTATGGCCAAGAAAATAATTACCATGACAGCACTGGATACCAATGCTTACAATTGTCATCAGAATAAATAAAATATTACCTCTACAGACTGCATGGAATAATATTTAAGAGGTTGTGTGCATACACGTGTATGATATTTTGCAAATATTCTATCATCATTAACAAGTATTTCATTAATTAACAAAAGGTTGAAAAACACTGACTTTACTTCTAACAATGCGACCATATTGGCGAATGCAGAACTTTTGCTTAACCCAGTTAATATTTACTCTTTTCATTTTGAGAACTAGCCCAAAACCAAAAGAACAGGTACATTAAACAGAACTAACACTTTGCTTTTACCAATGTCACTCAATTACATCCCTGTATAAGGAAAAGTACAACATTATGACTAGCATATTTTATCCGTCTCAACAAGCACAAAGGCAAATTCTGTTATTCAAACTATGCAAGAATAGGAATCATATACTCGTGCAGTGAAGAGTCAAAATATTGTAATTTTAAACTACCGCAGATCTTTTTTTCATTAGCTGCCATATATGTAGAATATGAGTATTTTTATGTTGCAAAAAGAACAAATATATATATTCCTACACACTGCAACCACCAATGCACAGCAAACTCAGCCTAAGTACATGAGAGTCTCCTTCAGGGACCAACTCAAGTCATATTGTATTTAGTTCGAGGCTCAAAAAGAAGCCAACTAACTCACTGTTTCGAGACTAATAAATAATTAAAGCAGGTCGAAATACTTCACTGTGAATGTGGCGGCCTGTTTTCTAGAATTGTGCGGAAGTCCTGCCTGACCCTCCACAACATCAGTTCAATACAAGCACGCGCATCCTCAAAGCTATCGTGTCCTGAGGAGTCTTCCTGGATCGTCCTCTTGAGGAAACAACCGACCAAAGACTTGAGTGAACGGCGATATGGAAGGCCATAGAAGTGAGGGAATACGACAGACGTGTCGATCACTGTACCGTGAATAATTCGCAAGGCACGGAGGTCATTCTCCAACCCGTGGCCCACGAGGATGGTGTCCGCGTTTATGAAGCCCATCAGATCATTCTGAACATCCCTTAATGTCTTTGTGGCACGTTTACTGAGATCGCGAGCCGTGATTCCAGAGAACCTAGTGTTGTAGTCGATTATATAGTTCTCCGGCCTCACGAGACAGTCGTACACGAGACGTCCGTCTGCAGCCACCACAGTCACTTTGGTGAGCTCCAGACCACGCGTAGTGAAGCACATCTCACAGTCTAATGCATACACTCCGAAGTTTCCATCAGGCGGCGGAGTCTTGCGAAGCCTAGTGCGCACATAACCATCAAACGGCCCATTAATCCCGGGACTAACACCATTCCACACGTGTAACTTTCCGGTGGTACAGCCCCGCGTACTGGGCTTACCGTGGCAGCAGCTGTATTCTGTACGAACAGTCATTCCACCCCCTTTGCTGCTGGGCCCGGGCCCAACCACTTTCTGCAGCTTCCCCCAGTGATACAGACATTGTTCTTGAGTCAGGTACTCGTCTGTAGTCACGAAAAACCCGCGACCACATCGCACACACTTTCTTTCATCACTACCTATCAACTGTTGCTCTTGCTGGGCCTTGCTTTTCAGAGGACTCTTCAGCTCCGGTTTTCCATCTTCAGTCTTCTGAAGCATCACACCAGACCTCTTTGAATCGGAATCCAGAAAGGAATCCGTTGGAATCTTCTCAGTGCCTTTGCAGAACCCCTCTTTGCAGCCATTTTGCTTGTGGCTGTCATTACAATACGAGGAGATCAAAATGTTGTTGTTCTCGTGGTCTTCTTGTTTTACCTCTCGATCGGCATTCCAAACTATCTCGATGGGGTTGTAATCTTTCCCAGCGTGTCCATTCTCCACTAGATTTGAGATGTACATCCCCTGGGGGCTGTAGAAGCATGGCGATGCCTTCGGTTGCTTGGCACTCATAGGCACAAACTCCTGAGCATTCACATCAAAATGTGATGAAGTAGTTAATGGGTGTGGACGGGTGTGATTGGTCTGGTTCTGGGTGCCAGGATCCTTGTAGATTATGGCTCTGCCAGGATATAAGGAACTTTCGACAGGATATCCCAGCCCCAGCAGCTGGTCAGGACTCAAGATGTACTGGCGGAGAAACACCGACAGGTCACTATCAGTAAGGTTCAGCTTGGCGTGCTGGCGTAGCGCAGGGGCATTGGCGTTGTGGCGCCGGTTACCATCCGATCGTCGAGGCCTCGTCTTGTTCTTCTTCATGTTGGTGGATCCATTCTGATTGGACACTGGAGAACTGTCGTCGCGACGGATGCGGTTCTTCTTCTGACGTCTGCTGAGGAGGACTCCCTTGCTACTCGCCTGAGGGCTGTTCTCTTTGTTGCCCTCACTCCCACTGCACTGCTCACTGCTGCCTCCGCTTCCTCCAGGGTCTAGTTCCTCGGAGTCTTCAGAAAACCGTGACAAAAGGGAACCAACAATCACCAAAACAGTACCGTCACCGGTGCCACCCGTTGCACTACACCAGCGACATGCTTATCCATGCAAGCATCTCACATCACGTTTCATTAATCAACTAATAATATCAAAGTTAACACTTTGACAAGACATTATTATCTCTGTGTTAAATTAACTCCATTCAGAATTTAGTACAAACTAATACAACAAATCCCACCCCACTATCACTGATACTGGCAATCATCAGTACACAGGAAAACAGTGTAATTAACTTTCATTCACACACACAATGGCAGGACACAGTAATACCTATAAGGCAGACTATAAATCCTGATAAGAAAGACAAATATGCGAGAAGAGAGACAAATACAAGGTTCAAGCATGAAGGTGGCAAATGGGCTTCAGGAAATGAAGACAATTGGTTATACACACACTATGATTCTCATATATGCCTTACAGACCTAATAATTTCATATGAAGGATCAGCACAGGAAGTGCGGCCAGCCAGAGTTGACCTCTGGTATTTTTTGAACATGTGGTTGTGCTACCAACCTTCACTCCTGTTTTCTCGTTTTAATAACCCCTTCCCAGCTGCCAAATAATCTCCCAGTTTGTTTTGTGTCAACATTTCCTCTTACTTCTATTTCTCTGAGCTTTTTCTCATTAGAGCCAGGAGGAGTAAAAATGAAACAAATATTTTCATCTCTTCGAATATCGAAAAATAGTGAACGTTACGATAGGCCTAGGTGAATTATAAAAATTAAGATAAACTTCAAGCCGAATGTGATGTAGTTCTATTAATTTAAAAATTTAATAAATAAAGCTAACTTCTTTCACCTTTCAAATGGAATAAAACTAGTTTTCTTCATAAGAGCTTACTACAAGAACAATGCAAAAAAAAAAAAAAAAAAAAAAAAGATATAAGTTAGCACTAAGTTTAACACTGATTTTAATCTTCACTTAAAAAGTGGCTTGCTTTGGCAAGAAATAAATTATGATAATTTTAGCCATTAACTCGTATATATTAAATAAAATGAAGTGGAATTAAAAGTGATGAAAAAACATAACGCAAACTTCTTTTATTAAAAAAATGCAGTAACAGTGCAAGTGTAACAAGCCTAACAATTCTGACAAAAGTAAGAACATCTCAGAAATATTTTATCAAATTTACTAGCTATACATATATTATTTTTAAAAATTACATCATCACTTTCACTTTTCATTCACTGTGGAGTGAAGTACTGAATAAAATTAACACATGAATCTGGAAACACTTCAAGAAACAGTTTACTGTGAATTAGTCTTTTATATAACCTCTCTGTAAGACTCATTTTTTTTTCAAGTATGGTGTTTATTATTATCATTTTATTATTATTTACAGTTTTATATTATTATTATTATTAACAGTTTTATATTATTATTATTATTATAATTTTACTATTATATTCGGCAAAAGTATGTTTACTATTTACGTAAAAGCCGTAATAAATCATTAAAAAATGTAAACAATATTACAAAAAGATCACCACGTGCTCTACATGCAAAGATTTGGCAACGTTGACTGGCCCCAATGTAGTTCCCTCCCACACATACTTCTTAAATACAGGACAGATAAAATAAATGGCAAGTTAGTAATAGCCATATACTCTCGACAGAATTCATAACCATCCTTCTGCAAGTAAAAAACTTCATGCAAGTTCCGTGTGTTATCGTATCTGTGGTGAATGGGAACAGTTAAGGTATAGCTTTGACAGGGCTTAGAGGCCACAGTCTGAATATCACTCAAGGTCAGAAAAGGTTTGTTCATTGCCAAAGAAGCGTCATACTTGTCTATATAGAGGTTCAAAGTTGTGTCCACCCAGCAACTTATGATTCACAAAGTTTGCTTGCTATCACAGAGTAAAAACGAAAACGAGATCAGAGTAAGAAAGTAATAAAAGTGTAAAAATTATTTAATTAACATCTCGCATTTTAAATATTTATTTTCGAAATAAAATAAGACACTATAACGCGTTAATGCACGGGTACATGCCAATGGAGTACTCATAAATCAATGAATGGTAGAAGTATCCATTATGTTAATATTTTAATCTTGCTAATATTAAAATATTTACTAATTCGAAATGTATCATAATTCTACAGTGTTATTTAGAATGCAAAGGAGTTTTAAAAGCCAATATAAACTCGGACAATTACATAAATTTACTAAACATTGACATTAAAAAATGCGTGTTTTTGAATCCGAAGTGTTTATGAAAACAGAGTTATACAATATATTTCATAGGCTGCACTCAACGTTTTTTCTTTACACGAAATTTATACAATTACATTTTAACCTCAAATTAAAATTAAAATAAAGATGCATATCCGAAGTGTTTATGAAAACAGAGTTATAGAATATATTTCATAGGCTGCACTCAACGTTTTTTCTTTACACGAAATTTATACAATTAAATTTTAACCTCAAATTAAAATAAAAATAAAGATGCATATCCGAAGTGTTTATGAAAACAGAGTTATAGAATATATTTCATAGGTTGCACTCAACATTTTCTTTACACGAAATTTATACAATTAAAATTTAACCTCAAATTAAAATTAAATAAAAATGCATATTTATTTTTTAATATGGTAAAATGTGAGAAGAGGTATTCTCTTGTGTGTTGAAATCTGCTGCATGTAAAACTATGCACAATGGTATGACAACAGGAAGTACTATGCTTCGTCACAAGACCCCTCTGCAGACCATTTTCGTCGCATCTTATGCTGACTTTTGTATAGAATTGCAAACAAGATAACTATGAAAACAAAGAAAATTTTTCCTATCACGAACACATTTTGTATTCTGAAGTTTACACAAACAAAGCTCTGTGATGCTTAAATGTCGACAGTAGACTCTCAGCCAGTTTAAAATACTTCCAATGATAATGAAATGTAAGTCAACATGACTTTCAGTCTACTCTGCAGTATAGTTTTATACGAAGCGTTTGAAACTACAATATCTACATTCGTGAATGTAGTGTGTGTATTAATGCCTCAACAAATAGGAGGTAGTATAAATATATACCACAAAGACATTAATAAAAATGTATGCTTTAAATGTATTGCAATTATTTATTTTATCTTCTATAAAAAATGGAAATAATTATGTCTACCTAAATTCGTTATAGTATGGTCAAAGTTAATGAAAGCTACTGGAACTTAACCATTTGTTTTCATTTAGTCATTCCACAATTTATATCTAGAATTAATGGCGTAAAAAACTAAATTAAAATTAACATTTGCAAATCTTTTAACGAAATTAAAATTGGAATTAGCCCTCACTTATTTATATATATGAATCTTTTGTTATATGTTCTTTTCGAATGGCAAAATAATTTCATCATACACTCCAAGAAGCCTTGGAAAAGAAGGCAGACTTCCAAAGCGATAAATGAAGACCGTAACAGGTCATCATATTTAGAGATGTTCATTTGTTTATTTATATATTATATTATTATCCCAGGAAAAGTCTAGCTTAGTAATGATCAACAAAGCGTAGGAGCTAATATGTATCTCAAAACTCATTCGTCTTTTTTTCAGAAAAACACTTCCTATCTACTGGTAAAAGAACAAGGCAACAATTACCCATGAGAAGTCTAAACAAACAACTGTAAAGAGTAAAAAAAGGTTACAAAGCCTGTAAGATGTTGAAAGTCACTCTGATCGAAGATAGAAGAACAGTATCTAAAGTCCCAGTCACACACAGTCATTTGCAAAATAGAGACAAAGACGATAAAATGAAAGAGAAGATGTCAGACCAAAAAGGAACAGATAAATGAAAGTGTCACGTTAAGTTCAACATTTCGGATGAGAATAAATATGAATTCTCCATGATATTATAATCAAGTGAAGATCAAGTCTGATTTTCAGGATACAATGACACATTAATTATACTTCCCTTCGCCTCTAATGTACCTAGTTATAATTGGATGAAATCTTATTGATGAGTGGAAAAAATTAAATCCCGTTTGCTATCGTATATGTTTGTATAGTTTGATTGATGAATTGTATATGCTATAAATTGAACAGTAGTCTGTATAGCTGAATTGATGAATTGTATATGCTGTAAATTGAATAGTAGTCTATATAGCTCAAATGATGAATTGTTTATGATTATAAATTGAATTAATCTACTTGATATGAATTGCACAATTTTGTGTAGGTTAACGAAAGTACGCTTTCAAGTTGTTTACTATGTATTGTTTATGTTTGTATAGCTTGGCTGATGAACTGTGTATCCTCGTAATTTGAAGTAATTTGCATAAATTGTATTATCAGTTTTTGTATATCTCAACTGATTGAATTGTTTATACTTTTAAATTGTATTAACTCACTTGCTATGTATTATATTTTATAACTCAACTAATGAATAATCGTTTGAGTTTGTAAATTTAATAATCTGATTGGCTATGTACTGTATATTTTTAGTTGAGCCACCAATATAGCTCAGTCGGCAGACTCGCTGGCCTGCTGATCCAGAGCTGTGCTCGAACTTTGGTTGGATCCCCCATTTGGTCTGATTAGTTGGTTTCTCCCGAGGTTTTCCCCAGCTATAAGGCAAATGCCAGGTAATCTGTTGGCAAATCCTCGGCCTCATCTCACTACATCTCGCCAAAAAATTGTAACTGTATTCTTGTAAAATTTTGACTTGTTCCACATCTTAAAGTTTCATGGAATACAATAAATGAAATGAAAAATGAAATCAGTATCATGAAAGTTGTAAAGAATTGAAGAAATGAACACTGAGTGGCATGATGAAAGGAGATGGAGATTCAAGAGCCTCAGAAGATGTAAACTTAACGTAAATGAAGAAAAATAAAATCATGAAACACAAATCTACAAAACAAGAAACTCAAATTTAATCTTGTAGTCTACGCATAGAAAAAATAAAAGAAATTGGAAAAACAGTTTGTCGTGAATAAAGAATGTTCTAAGAGAGTGCAAAATCATGTATAAAGAAAGATGAAACTACATCAATTCAAGACAAGTTTAAAAACCGCTTGAAGCTCCAAAGGAAAATGTTACGACTTTGTAGCATCTTAAGGCATGATAACAATGTGGTCCCCTAACTACCACACTGACAAATTTTTAGATTAAAAAAAATGTTTAAGCAGTATATTACAATATTAGGAAAGGTATCAGCAGTATATGTAAAAACTGTGCTAATAGAAATCTTGTTTCACAAAACATTCACAAAAGCACGATTTTACAAACTTCATTAGTATTTTGCCAGACAAGGTTAGTTTCAATTCACAATAAACCTTTAAATATGAGATATCGTGGTTATTCTTAAGACTATTGTTATTAGTTTATAAAAATAAGTAAAAATTGGACTAATAGTCTAACACGCAACATCTCATCGATTTTCAGTAATAAAAAAAGATCTAACATTAGAAAAGAATAAGAAAATTAACTATTATTTATATAAATTGTTTTTTTCTAATCCGCCATTCTGTCAAGCTTAAAATATTCTAATACATGCTTCTTCACCATGACACTGAGAAGATTCTTTTACCTAGGCTACATGAACAGCTATCTGCTAATTAACGTTAACATGGGAAGAAAGGACACTAATTTTATGAATGATACAAGTCAGCCTACTATCACTGAATTGATTGTTAGTAACAATCTTCTTGAAACAAAATTTCAACTTATAACTATAACAAACGAAAACTAATTTCCAGTAGCAGTACCGGTACCATTTCTTTAAATTTTTAATTAAAAACTTTTTAATAAGACAGTTTAAAAGGAGTTCGGTTCTCATTAATATGTCATTGTGTTTAAAATTCTTTAAGAAGTTTCATCGAATTTTATAACAAGCGCGACGACAAGCTTAAAAATGTTTAAAATTTGTACGCCTATGTTAAGTTCAGGATAAGTTAGTCATTTTAACAGCCTTTACAGATTTCTTATAATTATGCTCAAGTGAATTTTGACACCTCAAAGCACTCTGATAACACACATATATTTTCCAGGTGAACACCACAATTATAATCTAATTTAGTTACAGATGCCAGTATCTAAATCCCTGATAAAAATTTAATCACACCAAATACATAAAGTACAAAGCTGTATTATTTTATTTAAAGCTATCTTACCTTCTGCGCATGTTGCTAGGAACTTCCCGTTGCTGCTAAAATCCATATCGAGGACTTCTCCACTGTGACCCTTGAGAGATGTCAACAGCCACGGATGTGAGAAAGCCTGTTTGGAATCTCGAACCCACTTCTCTGAATGTTTCTTCTTGCTGGACTTCAAACTAGAACTTGAACTATCCTTCTGCTTCTCTTTTTTTGGCACTTCAGCTTCTGAACCTAAAACAAGATTTTACTAAAGATTACCTAATTCCAGTTTTAAAATACTAAAATTCAATAGACCTACTGTAACAGGTAGGGCCTACTGCATACAAATGTAACTACACTCCCTTAATAGGCCAAACTAGCGCTGAGGTAGTTCCCTTCGTACTCCGCTTATACACCTTGCATATATGAATCTGTGGCAGGTTAGGTTTGGTTAGTTTAGACTTTTATTATGCCCTGTACATACGATCAACTGCATCTCCACAAAAAAAAAAAAAAAATCCCTTATAAATTAAACGATTTTCATTTCCGAAATCACCGGAACTACCTCAGCGCTAGTTTCAACCACATTCGTACCGCTAATTCAATTTATATGCAGAATAAACGAGGTCCACGTGGGGAAATAAAAAAATACTTCCTTACCACTTTGTAGGCCTACTTTTCGTTCACATCTATAATACGGGGGTCAAGGCTAAGCCATTTGGTATTACTGTTAGTGTCTTACTAATCGCGTAAATATATGGCCACAATTACATTCAATGTCCCTGAATAGGTGTACTTGTCACATTTATGACTCACATCACTGAACCAAATCTTTTTTTTTTCTTCTCTCCCAGCTGCGAATACGGGGTGTCCTTTTTAACTTTCTAACATGCACAAGGATTATTGAATCATGGTGCTAAATGAACACCTCAATAAGGCACTTTCGGCTATTATAATGATCCATAGTAGTACTATAAATCAGTAAGTAACAAAACGATTATTTTCTTAAAAGACAACTTAAATTCCATTCACCCACCATATCTATGAAACAATTATTTATTAGACAATTTATGTAACCAGGATTGTTAAAGCAATTGAATGTAAAATATTTTAGGGGCATTTATATCTTCACTTAGGACACAACACTGCACATGAAATTATGCGGACTAGGTATAACTGCAATGCTGTACATGACCATGGACTAAGTACTTAATGCGTTCTAACAGCTCTCTTATCTTCCAAGAGATGAATTCCACATTCACTACACATTACTGTACTTGAAAATGTGAAACCAATACACTACTTGCTGTTTTAAATAAGAAACGATATGCATTGTTTAGTGCGCGTCTGAAAACACGTGGTATGACTTACAATAAATGCTAGAGCATACAACAAAATGCTAGCGATTTCAGAATTTTATAGATTTCTTAGAATTGCCACAAACCAAATAAAATCATTATTTAAACACATTTCTCACAGTCCAGTAAAGTAAAAATAAATTTTGGTCAGACGGTTTCACAGTGCATGTCGCTTTCAACTGAATCGATGGCTGTGCTGCAATGTGTCCGCAATGGGTGATTTCCTTACTTTTCACATCATCTTCTCCTTTTGAAGACTTTAACAAACTGGATATGTACACTAAAACCAACACAGTCGCTCCAACTATGAGTGTAATAACAAGTACTGGATAATCGGTAACTCCAGAGCCGGTATCCGCCATAGTTTCCCTTGCACAAACAAACTTCTGACAAAACGACACGGCAACCAACTGCAGTCGTATGCAGCAGAAACACTACAGCTGCTGAGAATGGCGGGAACGGGGTCGGCTGGCAGGTTGACTAGCGGGAACACGCTCGCTCGCTTGCCGCATGTTCGACTTCACCTCGATACCGCTATGAGCCGCTGCTTGGAGCTTCCACGTTGTCCGCATCGTCGTGGAACTAGGCGACACAGCGCAGTTGCGGAACCTCGCCGCACTCTCACCATGAATAAACTCCTCCTCAAACCACAGCGGTGCTGCTCTGCTCTCGTCCTTGTTGTACTCTCGCCGACTTTTCACGGACTGACTCGAAGAGAGACTGGTTTCGCGCGTTATTTTCCTTTCCTATAGTTGTGTCTCGCGTGTATGACGTCGGCCGGTAGCCAATGTGCATGTATGCGTCATACTACGTCACTATTCCCCTCTGACAGGGGTCCAGGAAAAACAATACTCATTTCTTTTCCCCGTACGAACAGAGTACCACAGAAAAATTTACAGGGAAATGTATGTGGGGGGCGGGAAGCACTAAACTTAAACACACTTCACATCCAGCGACACACGTGAATTAATATTTTTTCACAAGGAAAACTTCGACACAAAGATATGTGTTCTTTCTTCTTCGTTCGGTTAATTTCGTTAACTTTGTAATTTATTCGACATAACACAATTCTCATTTTTTCAACAGACTCGACCAAATTTTCGTGAAATGCTGTTTTATTTCCCTGATATAACTTAAAATTTGCAGCCAAACGAGTATTTTATTCGTTCTTCAATTCGCTGACTCGACACAACGTAACTTCTACATCCATGAAAACAAGTTAATCCTAACCATAAAGCAGCTGAAGACTCTTTGACCGACTCTTGCAACAGACGAAGGAATATAAATACGGTGCTGGGAAACGTGCAAAGACCTTGGAACAACAACAATTTGCTTTTGATAGACTAGTCTAAGTTCAAAGCACCAGAGTTTGTTGTCTGCAAGAAAGCGTACAGTCGTGTGTTTCTGTTCTCCAGGACATTGCACCGAGATAACGGAATTGTTTGACACCCCTCTTTTCTGACGACCAATTGGCTTGTTGGCTGTCGCATTGGTACGAATCAAGTTCCGCTTCCCATTACTATTGTGCGAAGAAAATCTTATCGAAAGCTTTCAACTGTTTTTTCTTTCTTTATGCTAATCAATAAAATGTGCCGGAAGGTCTGGGTTGCTGATGCATCACTACCAGAATAACAGAACTCGATAAGGACTGACAGGTTATGTCGTTACAAATAACATTATCATGTGAGAAATACTCCTTTGTTTTAGATAAATTAGTCTATGATTCATTGTTATTGAAACCATGTACTGCTTTTGTCGATAGGATGACAAGCGACTTTTTTCTGTCATAGACATTTTTCTAAACTCGTTCTAGACAAGGTAACGTCTAGGCCTATACAGGAATTAGGTAGCTAATGGAGTTGTTGTTGTTGTTGTTTACTCAACTTCCGAAGACAGGTCGATAGGTCTGAACCTCACAAGTGATACCAAGAAGACACCACTTATGAGGCGACTAGGGCAGGAGATAATGGGGTAGGGTAGCTAATGGTGTTAAGATAAATAAACACAATTTGCTCCAAGATTCAAATGTGTCTAATGAATGGAATGAGATAGGCTAGTCTATGAATAGGTAAGTCACTCCTCCAATAATAATAATAATAATAATAATAATAATAATAATAATAATAATAATAATAATAATAATAATAAAAATAATAATACAGGTAATGCATTAAAACATAATGTACTATTAGATGTACAATAGTAAACAACTGCTTCTGGGCCATAGAATTAACAATAAGCTATGACTGAAGACGCCATGATGTGAATTAATGAGTTGTGATTGAAGACGCTATGATGCGAGGTTAGTGAGCTGCGGTTGGTAAAGGAAACTAAATGGAGAGAACAAGGGAACAACAGCATAAAAATACTAACACAAAATTTAGAGACATCTGTATCATAGTAGACATATTATACTAGATAGATACTACTCGTATTTAATGATCACGTGACCACTACGCAATTAAAATATTATTATAATATAAAATTGTCCTTAGGTACTTGCTAACGAACTGTAGGCCTACTCTACCTAGATTTTTTCGGTAAGGGAGCGAAATGTTTATTGAGATAA
Organism: Periplaneta americana; assembly: GCF_040183065.1. NCBI lineage: Eukaryota > Metazoa > Arthropoda > Insecta > Blattodea > Blattidae > Periplaneta > Periplaneta americana. The sequence continues at coordinate 44,051,674 of NC_091131.1, forward strand.
TACCGAAATTGATAAGTTGAAATAGTTTAACATTAAATTATATGAAAAAAAGGCAGGGAACAGAAAATAATTTCGTAATACTGAATATTTCGTCATACTGACATTCGTTATAAAATTTTACTATTTACTTTCTATAGTTACGCATATATTGTGGACGCATCTGTTTCTCGCCCATGTCGAAGCACAACTAACGTTATTTTTAATAGTATGTTGAAAAATCCCCCCCTCCCAAATATTATAATAAACTCTTCCAAGTAGGCCATGTATATATGAGGAATCTCCTTGTGTATAGGAATGAACTCGTTTCACATTGTTGAGTTTGTCGGATATGACGTAAGAAATATTTTCGTGGCAACCAGTATAATTTCCATTCCTTTGATTTTTTGTATTAATGTAGACGTTACACGTAAAAATTTGGAAACACGAAATGCCATCGAGACCAAAACATCAGTAAAGACATGTATGACTCTGGGTTCTTCCATATTATTACTACTGCGTGTTCAGTTCAAAATGTGTCATGGCTCGTATGTCGTCATGTGGCTAGCCGATGAGCCTAGAGAATTCAATCTTCCTACACTCCCGCAGACGCGTATTACCTAAATGCGAGAGAAGTTGCCTAGCAAGTACGGCGTTCATTCTGAAGTACGAGTACGTACCGATACGTGCGGTAACGCCGGTAGTGGCAGGAATGTGAATTGTTTGGAAACACGTACTGAGGTGAGTTTTTTTCTTACTGTAGGGATATGGCGAGAGGGTTAAGACAATTACTTACGTATTTGTTGACATTAACTTGGACGGTCAATATGGACACGGAGCATTTGATTTGTGTTGTGGAATGTTGCGGTATGCAACGGATGATAACAAATACCCTGTGTACGACTTGCTCGCGCAAAACACAGTTCGAAAGAGGTTATGGTAGCACACAGACCGTACAGACCGCCATCTGTTACTACGACGTTCAAGTTATACCGTACACGTTCTCAAGTTCAGATTGAACGCCTTGATTAATAGGCAACTTCTCTGACATAAAATCTGAAACTCGCTTCAAATCGCTGACTCACAACAGTGACGTCATGACACACTTTAAAATGAACACCCAGTACTGCACAATGTTATCGCTTGTAGCAACAAATATACAGTACCTATGACGGGAATTTGAACTACTGACCAGCAATCGAATCACATAATTCTGTTTATTGTCACAAGCCAACAAACTACGAAGTAGCATAAAATAGAAATGAAACTGCAACAAATATTTAGACCACATTGTCACGATTTACTTACTATTAAAACAAATTTTAGAAGGTGTGACAAAATAATTATAAATATACCATACTAATCTGTTTACTACGTAGGAGTCGAATATTGGCAAATGTAGGCCTACTGTTTTCATTACGAATGTAAAATACAAAGTAAATAGAACAATGGTATTATGAACGGCAGAATTAAAAATAGTTCTCGATCAAGTTGCCCATAACAAATCCTGCGCTGATTTCAGACAATTGAATTATTGTTCTTATAACGCTTTATTGCAAAGGTCAGATAAGATTTACCGAGAAAAATGTTGCTAAGTGATACTGTATGCTATAGTTATGTCATTTCCTTCCTAAAGTTTTCAATTATAAGAAACGCATTCAAGCTACAGGAAATGTTAACACGAATCCTATTAATATATAAAATGTGTTTGTGTGTGTGTGTGGGTGAGAGAGAGAGAGATATCAGTGATTCTCTAATTTTGTATTAAAATATAAATGAGTAATCAACCTTCTCTACTGATGACGCTATGATGATACAAGAGCCAATGGAACACATTACTTAATAAAGAAAATAAATAATACATAAACTACCACCATCACCACCACCCAATGGCGTAACGTCAATGTAAGCTAAAAAGCTTAGCTTCCCCAGTTAATAATAATTTCATAATAAACCTGCAGTTTATGGAGAAAATTATTTATTAATTTTAATAGAATTTATATTTACGCGTTAAATATTGTGATGCGGCAGCTCAGGATGATTTGTGATGCAGCAGTAAACAAGAAGCCTGCACACACCAGCTTCCAAGCAGACTGGTTTCTTCTGTGTAATCCACCCCACAGATTTTCCATCCCTTTCTAACTAAACTACCCTAGTCGCAAGGCTCGCAAGAAGCTAGCTTTAACATTTAAAATAAGTAGTTTCCGAGTTATCCCTTTTCGTCAGTTGTGTTCAGTTGAAGTGTTAGTGTGCATTGTGGCTGATATAATAAATAATGAGCGAAATAACAGTTCCTGACACTAATTTACTTGAATTTTTTTAGGACAATTGTATTATCAAGACTGACTTACGAACAAAAGTGTGATTTAAAAAACAAATGACTGACTCCCTTGCTGTCAATGAAGGACACAACCAAAAGACAGACGCATACTTACGTAATGATACTAATATTGTGATTTCTCTAAGTATGACAGGGAGTGAGCTAATGTTATACGTATACGTGTCTTTGTTAAGAGATATGTGTAAACCGTGAAATCATATTTTACTACGTATCATTTGAGGTCATGCCTTATTGGTGTTACTTACTATGTTACAACCAATGTTCGACTGCTGACTTGAAATTGACTACCATTTATTCTAAGACTGTATTTTTGTAATACGTTTTCTCATATTGCATGAAAGACAACTTGAGTTAGCTTCCCCTGCTCAAGATTTCATGCTACGCCATTGCCACCACCGTGACCCTACTTAGAAATCATTTAATAAAATTAGCGTAAATAAAGGTAAAAATATAAGTTAATATACACAGGGTGCGAATTAAGATTTCTGATGGGGCGGATTATTAAAACAACGCACAGTTTCAAAATGTCAGTGGCTTTATTTTATATGGAAAATTACTGAAGGAACGCACAGTTTGAAAATGTTACCTAGTACTATCATAGTGTCAAATTATTCTAAAACTTTAATAAAGTATTCCTTAAAAGAAAAAGCATAACTGACAAAACATAAATCTGGTTGCTCTAATGATAAGAATCTTCCAGGATGCGAATAACGATATTGTTTTGTTTGCTCGACAAATGACTGTGAATTGAACTTTTTAGTGCGGTCCACTTTCAGTCTTTTCGCAGCACTTTCTATAAGCAGTGATGAAAATAACATCTCAACCAGAATCCGGGCCAATGGGAGCTTGAGGCTAGTACTTAAGGAGGCGCCATTCATTTAAATATAGGTTTTGAATAAATCAGTACAGAGTTCCTTCACAAAATAACATTCATTATACATGAACTGTTAAGGGTACCAATTTAATCCTAATAGGACACTTTCAATCTCCTCGGAGAACACATTCAATATCGCTTAACAATGAACACGTATAACTAGTAACAAAACACAATCAGATAATATCTCAGTCATGATAATTCAAGACCGTAGCAGTAGCTCCAATGTAGCTTAAGTCATGTGGCCACCTAACCAGTGGTCCTCCCAACAATTCCCGGAGAGGAAAGTGAAGATCTATTCTCCTTCCCATGGTGTCTGTATATGTCCATTGTTTCAGTTTTTCCCAGGACTGCATCTGGAGGCCATCTTCAACTCTGATATATAATCAGGAGACTGTCACGCGACATATTCGTGGTGGCGTAATAGTGGTGCAGCATTCCCGTAATTGAAATTGAGATGGGCCCAAATGGTTCTTTCTTCAAACGATCATAAGACAGAAGAGTCCCATTATTTCTGGTTGTCTAGTGTTGCTGTAAAATATTTCTCTATGCTATAGATTGTATCTATTAATGATGGCAAATTTTAGGTTGGTACTACCTGTTTTGTTTATCGATAGAATGGTAATATTCGAGATTTTTTTGCCGTTTTTTTTTCAGCTGCCAAGTTTAGCTAGGATTTTAATCAATTTAATGCATGCTTAAGGGGAGGCAGAGGTGAAATTTTCGAACAAAACTGAAGAAAAAAATGAAAATTTGGATTTTTCCATTTTTATTATCTTTATTTTGATATTCCGGTGTTAGTTTTTGATTTTGTGCCCTTAAAAGTATGAAATTAAAACCAAGATAACTGTATTACTATATTATTCCCATAATAAACTAATACTTATCATTATTTATATACCTTCTCTGAACATATAAATAAAAAGAAATATTGAAAATTTCTTACAATATGGTGCATGGAGCATTTTATATCAAACGATATAAAGTTTTATAAAATTATTAATATTATTAAATTATTAATATTTCAAAATCCACAAAATTTATCCGATTTGTTTGAAATTGATTATGGATACTAAGTATGTCATTAATAATGGACATAGCAAGTTTCAACTTTCTAAGTACAATAGTTCTGTAAATATTAATTATTTTATAAAACTTTATATCGTTTGATATAAAATGCTCCATGCACCATATTGTAAGAAATTTTCAATATTCCTTTTTATTTATATGTTCAGAGAAGGTATATAAATAATGATAAGTAGTAGTTTGAGATGGGCAGGGCATGTAGCACGTATGGGCGAATCCAGAAATGCATATAGAGTGTTAGTTGGGAGACCGGAGGGAAAAAGACCTTTAGGGAGGCCGAGACGTAGATGGGAGGATAATATTAAAATGGATTTGAGGGAGGTGGGGTATGATGATAGAGACTGGATTAATCTTGCACAGGATAGGGACCGCTGGCGGGCTTATGTGAGGGCGGCAATGAACCTTCGGGTTCCTTAAAAGCCATTTGTAAGTAAGTAGTTTATTGTGGGAATTATATATAGTAATACAGTTGTCTTGGTTTTAATTTCATACTTTTAAAGGGCACAAAATCAAAAACTGACATCGGAATATGAAAATAGAGATAATAAAAATGTAAAAAACCAAATTTTCATTTTTTCTTCAGTTTTTGTTCAAAATTTCACCTCTGCCTCCCCTTAAGTTAACATTAAAACTGTGTTTTATTCCTTATAACAATGCCAAAGAGGCGATGTAAATTTACAGAAGAGCTTCAAAAGAAATTTCCTTCTTTTAGAGCTATTGCAAATAAATATTCAGCGGAATATAACTGAAATAATCTTTATACACATATGTATAGGCCCTACATAAGTTTCACATTGTTATTGATAAACTTTCACTTCACTCTCACCTCACTCACTGCACTGGCACTATGACACATTTCACTGACACTATAGAACAAATTTCACTGACACTTTATAACACATTTCACTGACACTATAGAACACATTTCATTGACACTATATTATTACTGATCGAAACTATTCACTGCCACTGTAAACCATAACTTCACTGATCACCACGCTTCACTGATACAATGGTTCAAATAGGACAGTTACACCCTTATTCACACGTATAAACAGAACTACATTAAACTAAACATTTCTAGTCTGAAACCCTTTTACAAACTATTTTAAACTAATTTACAATTCAAAACAAGGGAATAACTCGTCAGGCTAAGTAAATACATGTCACCTTAAGTAATGTAGCGTATCTTTTTTTTTTTAATTTACATTTTATGTACAACCTTTTAAGTTATTTTTTAAATCTCTTTAAGGAAGGGAAGCCCTCAAAGACCGCTGCAGGTAGGTAATTCCAATCATTTACAGTTATATTTAAAAATGGAAATTTATCTAAATCCGTTTTCTGTTTCCTACATTTGATTTTAAAATCATGATCGTTCCATAGTACGTTGGCTTCTCTAACCGAGCCGTTATGTCTACCCATGCTTTTGATCTAGATGTGCTCTATACAATGATGTTATTCTAGTTTTTCTACGTATGTTTTCCAATGTTTCCCATTTAAGTTCTTTTATCGTATCGTTTCGTTCTTCTCTTTTACCTTTAACAAATTTAGCTGCCCTATACTGGATTCTTTCTAAGGAATTTGTCTGATATATTATATAGGGATCCTAAAATGTAGTTCCGTATTCCATTAACGGTCGCACTAACGTTAGATATGCTATTTCCCTCGATTTGGGGCTAGCCTTTTTCAAGATTTTCATAATATAGTGAAGTGTCCTCCATGCTTTACCCGTAACATTATCCGTGCGTTTTTTTAAAACGCTTCATGCCTTTGCTGCAGCAAAATGAGGGTCGAAAAAAAAAAACGCAATTAGGTCAGCTGACTCCAAAATGGTGGACAATTAATATTGACATCTATTACTGCAGTAATAAATTTAATCTTAAAAGAACCGAACATGTTAAATAGTTTCGACTTCCATGATAATGACATAGAATTATTATTACTAGACGATTTTAACAATAATAAATGTTGCAAAAGACCAAAACATGCATTCCGCCATGATGGATCGTACAGCAAACTCGTAAAGCGATGTTTCGATTTACTGCACGGTTCCTGCAGCGCTGCTGCAGCGACGGTGAAGTAAATGTAATAAAAGAACGGTCTTGCTGTAGCGCTTTACGTCTTGCTTTAAAAAAAGGGACGGTATGAACATGCTCTTCCCAAGAAAGTTTGGAGTTTAAATATACTCCAAGGTACTTATAACATTGTTCTTGCGGAATTACAACACCATTCAATTCGTAGTTTAGACTAGTTTCCTCTCGAGTTCAATAATAATAATAATAATAATAATAATAATAATAATAATAATAGTAGTAGTAGTAGACTTACGTCAACCATATGTTCTTCGGTTTATATTAACAAGCAAACCTCTTCAGTCATGCAGGGTATACACACGTTCGACTATGTTGAAATTGTAATTACAAGTAGGATGAGACGCCGTGTTCTCATACAATATAATCTACATACTGAGGACAATATCGAACTTGCGTAAGGGTTTACTGAACCGAATGCTTACGTAAGTCGAGGACAGTGGCGTGATTTCCGTTCGGCGTCTGATGAGCGATGACAGTATCCATTGATTCGATATTCGCAAAACAATGGCCACGGAGTTACGAATCTGTATAGGCTACATTAGGAAGATGTCGGCCTAAGTAGGCTTATGCATGCACAGTATTTGGTTCGCATGGTGGAACTGCTGCCTAGAGTAGGAATTTCGGAAGATATTGCAGATAAATCAATCTGTCGGATTTATACCGATATTTATACGAGTAGAATGCATAGAACAGGCCTGCATAAGGTTTGCGCTCTCCGAGCCGGCTCACAGCTCATGAGCGGAATGCAGATATTAGCTGCGCTCTGTATAAGGGTGGACTGGAAGAAGGGGTGATCTAGTACAAAATATACACAAAAGTAAGTGCTATTACTAGTGTTTATGAAATTAATTCCCGTTCAGTGTTTGCAAAACTATCTTGGACTATTATTAATTAAAAAAGAATATTTATTTTACAGCTATTATTTTTACAGCTACTTAAATGTACAATATCATTTTGTTATATTTTTATTTATCAGGCCTACATTAAAACGAGGTTTTATGCTGTTGGCAGCTGAAAGGAATAGTAGCCTACTGATCGTAATGAAATATCAGTTACAGATGTTCGATGTCTGCTTTTATTAAAGTTGATTATAGAAAACAGTTGCTCACAAATACTGTATAAATGTTGAGCCAAACATAGCAATCATTTTCATAGCCTGCCTGTGTAGTCGTGGATATTATTGTTAATGTTTAGTCTTGTGAAACTCAACCAGGCTAGTAGTATTATTCAAACGATCTTTAGCCCTTAGGTCACATTGAAAATCAACAAGTCGAGCTGTAAATCGTTAAATGTTATATTCCGTCTTTTAGATTCCTCCATACTGTACTGTAGCAGTAGGTACTGTTCTCCAACCAGGAGCTAAACCGTGAGAGGAATGTGCTTACTATTGCGTCATCTATAGGAGTGAAATAGATAGATAATATTAGAGTTATAACGTCAGTTTAAAAATCATGCGCTTTCCTGCATATGTTATTTCCTTTATGTAGGGATTAAAAGACCAGGAGATTAACAGTGATCTAATTTTGTAACTAGGGTAGTATAAAAATGTTTATATCAGTGTTATGGTTTGTGCTTTGAGAGATAGCCAATAGAGATACGAGTAGCCACGTGTGTGACCTTATGATATCTTATGACATCAACATTCATTCACAGCATCACCCCGTTTCGTTTCATTCCCTGGAGACTTTCTCGTGGTTGGAGTACAGTAAGCATGTGAAACAATTACTGAGAATAGGCCTACACACTGCACTCCACTAGATAACTGAGTGGTCGTTTTCCTCTCCTCCAACTACTGTACAGCAAATCTATGTCATTCTAACGTATCTTCCTCTCCGTTTCGGCGAGCGGTAAATACGGCTCTCCCGCTCCGAAGGAGCGCGCGCGCTCGTTGAGCGCTGTTTATGCAGGTATGGCATAGAAAATCTATTAAAGCCACAGGACTTTCTCTCATAAAATAATGCTAGATTCATGTCGTGTAATATTTTAGTAATCTTCATCCGTTCCCCAAATGTTTCCGAAGTCATTATGGATTTTACCGTCTGGAATATAGCTAACGTAACTGAAGTACAGTCAACTCTGTTATAGTGAACAATCGGCTATAGTGAACCTAAATCGTTGGTCCCGACCCGCATACATTATAAAGTACATTAATATTTCCGTTTATAGTGAACCCTGACTTCGGTTATAGTGAACTCTGTATCCTGACAAATTCTTATTTGAAGTCAGACCTTCTTGTATAAAACTGAAAGAATGTGTTGAGAACAACATTCTAAGTTTCTTACTCCTTTAGTCAAAGGACAAAGGTAGGATTAGTGATTCCTAGACAGTGAGCTGTACTGTAAATCCAGGAAACACGTGACGACCTTGCCTCACTCCACAATCGAAGGGTTGACATTCTGTTCTCAGGCATTCTACTCTACTGTTACTTCTAATCCTTCACCGTCAAAGGGTTGCCTTTTGTTCTCAGAAACATTTCTATTATGACGTATAGCACCGAAACTACGGAAAATGAAACTGCCTTATTTTATTAAAAGGGGACGGTCATTATGTCCAGAGCATAAATGAAGGTAAGATTTCGATGGCTTTCAAGCTCCATCAGCAATCTCCCAGGTCCCATTAAGTGACCCGGGAAATTTCAAGGTTGAGTACACAGTCACACCATAACAGCGTTTGTCATTTCTGCCTTATCTGGTGTTCCAACAGTGAATGTACTGTATAAAAATATCGAAGTGTAAAGTGTTTCCTTTGGAAGATCAGGCGAATATTATAAGTGACACTGAACGTGGTCTTTCGCAAACGGACGTGGGTCGACAGCATAGTTTAAGTAAATCAACTGTGAGTAATAGTATACAGAATGCAGTGTAATCCATTTCACAAAAATTAAATACTTTATTTTTTTGTTCACAATTTCATTCTGTTCTGTCATTTAAGGTTAGGGTAGACACACTTCGGATATAGTGAACGAAATATGCAAGTCCGCAGAGGTTCACTATATCCGGAGTTGACTATACGTTAAGCATATTGCAATCCATACTTAATTGATTATCCTGTTTGTTTACAGTAGTAAGGACTATATTGACATAACTGTCTCAATTGAATAGGCTTCGCATGCTGGTTAACTGAAAGTGGCGTTAAAACATCAAATTTCATGTAGACCTAATTGCCATTCTGCTAGGCTATTGGCGCTTAACGAGCGAAGGCATAAGTGAAGGAACAAGCAAACGAGTAGATGAACGCATAAATGAACGAGGAATCGAACAAACAAAGGAACGACGAGACGAAGAATTGAAAAAGCATGTGCGAATGAACAAGCAACTGGGCGAACAAAAAAGTGGGCAAAGGAATAAACAAACAAACATTAATAATAATAATAATAATAATAATAATAATAATAATAATAATAATAATAATAATTTATTGCTAGAACAAAGATACATTTTCTTTTTTATATAAAATCACTCTACCATCCCCAGGAAGAGTACATACTTGTGTCAAGGAGGTATTTCACATGGGCATGGTGAAAGAATGAAAGAAGAAATGAAAAAATGAGAGAAGGGATGAAAAACTAACGGGAGAAAGAATATAAAAAAACAAATGAGCGAAGGAATGAATGAATGAACGAATAGGTGAAGGAATGAACAAACAAATGGGCGAAGGAATGAACAAACAAATGGGCGAAGGAATGAACAAACAAATGGGCGAAGGAATGAACGAACAAATGGGCGAAGGAATGAACGAATGGGCGAAGGAGTGAATAAACAAATGGGCGAAGGAATAAACAAACAGACGGGCAAAGGAATGAACAAACAGACGCGCAAAGGAATGAATAAACAAATGGGCAAAGGAATGAACAAACAAATGGGCGAAGGAGTGAATAAACAAATGGGCAGAGGAATGAACAAAGAAATGGGCGAAGGAGTGAATAAACAAATGGGCGAAGGAGTGAATAAACAAATGGGCGGAGGAATGAACAAAGAAATGGGCGGGGAATGGACAAACAAATGGGCGAAGGAATGAACAAAGAAATGGGCGAAGGAATGAACAAATAAGTGGGCGAAGGAATGAATAAACAAGTGGGCGAAGGAATAAAGAAACAAATGAGCGAAGGAATGAACAAACAAATGGGCGAAGGAGTGAATAAACAAATGGGCGAAGGAGTGAGTAAACAAATGGGCGGAGGAATGAACAAAGAAATGGGCGGGGAATGGACAAACAAATGGGCGAAGGAATGAACAAAGAAATGGGCGAAGGAATGAACAAACAAATGAACGAAATAACAGAGAAACAGATGAATAACGGAGAAAATGTACGAAGGACAAAAGGAACGAAAGATGGATTTGAAAAACAAAAGAACTAAGATAAAAGGAGAAATACAAAAATGAATGAAAGACGAATAAATAAATAAATAAATTCATTTTTCGAATTAAGAAAGAGCTGGAAAAATTAATGGAGAAAATATATGTGGAATATGATAGTGAAATATCAAATAAAACATAAGTGAATGAACAACCACAAAAACCATAACAATTCTCACGTTGAACTATGCAGGTGAAGAGAATAGTGCACTCTGCAAGTCGGCAATTCCATCCGCGCTATTTCACACTGTCACGCCGCGAAGTGGTATTTACACGTTGGTGTAGCAGGGAGCTGTTCGTTCGTCAACATTCGCATGACGTGTGGGCAGTGGCCAGCCGGGTCGATTTAATTTAAAATTCTGTGTTTATCCACTCACGCGATATCTCGACTGGGAACGCTCGAGCACTGATGTCGTCCCTTCCGGACACGTGGACAACCGGCATGCGTGACTGAGCCGACTGGCCATCTGATGCCAGACCGTAACAAAATATTTGGTTCAGGTCTGGACTCTTACAGGGGAGCCTTCTGAAACCATCACGTCGATCCTTCGCTTGGTAAATAGTAGCCTACATTGGTAGGTTTTATAAAAGAAAAACCTTAAGTAAATAATAGCTGCTATTACGAACGGTAGGGAACAAAAAACAGATTCCAAAAATAGCGTCACACCTACACGCGAGCAAACAGTTACGATGCGCACGTGCTTGCTATGGCTCTCCGTTGCCCTTCATTTTTCTCGGTTTTACCGAGACAATCCCAGTTACCCTTTCCAACACAGCTTCATTTCTTATTCTCTGTCCTTTTCACACGCTCCATTCTTCTCCATATACACATTTCAAATGCTTCTAGTCGCTTCTCTTCCCTTCGTCGTAATGTCCATGTTTCTGCCCCATATAATGCTACACTCCACACAAAGCACTTCACTAGTCTCTTCCTTAATTCTTTCTCCAGAGGTCCGCAGAAGATGCTCCTTTTTCTATTAAAAGATTCCTTTAACCATTGCTATTCTCCTTTTGGCTTCCTGGCAGCAGCTCATGTTACTGCTTACAGTACACCCCAATTATCTGAAGCTGTCCACTTGCTCTACTGCCTCATTTAGAATTCGCAAGTTTACCTTCTTTACTTTTCTTCCTATAACCATGGTATTCGTCTTGTTGGCATTATCTTCATTCCATACTGCTCACAGCTGTCATTTAGCTCTAGTAGCATATCTCTTAGTATCATTTCCTCTTCTGCTAACAACGCCGTAGCATCAGCAAATCTTATACACTTTATTATTCTTCCTCCTATTATCACTCCTTCCATGTTCTGAAAACAGTTCTTTACTAAATCCTCCAAGTAGATGTTGAACAGGGTAGTGATAAAGGACATCCTTGTCGTACTCCTCTCCCTATTTCACTTACTTGTGACATTTCTTCTCCTATCCTGACTTTGACCCGTTGTTTCCTATAAAGGTTACTGAACAGCCTCCTGTCTTTCCAATCCATGCCAATTTTCTTCAGGATCCCCATCAGTTTATTCCAATTCACTCTGTGAAACGCCTTTTCTAGGTCTATAAATACCACATACACTTTTTTTATTCTTCTCTAGATATCTTTCGGCGATTGTTCGTAGCAGTCCAATTGCATCTCTCGTACCTTTTCCCTTCCTAAAGCCAAACTGCTTTTCTTCCAACTGTTCTTCCATCTTAGAATATAAACATCGATTCAGTATTCGCAGGAGAATCTTGGCCGAGTGTGATATCAGGCTGATAGTCCGGAACTCCTTACATTTATTGGCATTACAGTGAAACCTCCATTTACGGACATCGAAGGGACGTAACAATCTGTCCGCATCTGGAAGGTGTCCTTTATTGAGAGGGAGGCTCCCCACTCTAACTGTAAATTTATAATATGCATTATGTATCCTTTCACACTTTAAAGGAAATGTATTATTGTAATTTCATTCTAAATACAGTCTACTACACTAAATTCTTTGCAACTTTGAACTACAGTAGATAAGACCGAAGAAGAAAAATACAGTACTGTGCCATGCAATTTTATTCTAGATCTACAGTTACGCAGCACTGTAATATACAGTTCTCTACTTAACCTTTACGTTCAAGTGTCATGTCTCTCGAAACAGTACAAGTGATTGAAGAGAAAAGAATAATCCTACTAACCCTATCATGTGTCGAATACAATTTCACGATCGCGGAAACCTTGAACCTTTCAGACAGGTTAAATTTTATGACTCTGTTTATCCACCCGCTTCCAACTAACAAGAGGTAGCCGGCTGGGCTAATGGTAGCCTACGAGACCCTTGGGGTGCTATTCATAGACATTTCGCTAGCCCGCGCTACGAGCGTGCTAAACTAGCCCCGGCTATCGACTGGTTACTTGTACTGGATTCATATCATATCATGTCGCTAACACTGGTTTATGAATACGAAAAACGTTAGTTTACTGATCATCCACCGGAAATCCGAGCTAAGAATGTCTATGAGTACGGCCCTTATTATCTTCTTTCATGTTAAGGAATTTTTGTACAGTTCTCAAAGCTAAATTTTCCATTTTTGTAACACATTAGGTCTTGAAAACCAAGTTCTATCCGCAGTCAGGAGGTAAAGCAAGCTTTAGGACTGTGAAACAGCTGTCCGTGTCTGAGAGTGTCCGTAAACGAGAGTTAAATTTATCATTATTTCTATATTATTTCAGTTGGGACATAAAAATCTGTCCGTATTTGAGGAGTGTCCGTATCTTGGGGGTGTCCGTATCTTGGGGGTGTCCGTAAGGAGAGGTTTCACTGTATTTTCCTTTGAAATTGGAAGTAACACTGTCTCCGTAAAATCTTCAGGTCAGTCGCCTTTCTCTCATATATTTCGTTGCATAATGACAGAATTTCCTTCTTGTCTTCACCCAAGCATTTCACTAATTCAATGGGGATTCCGTCAACTCCTGTTGTTTTCCTTAAGCGCTAGATATCAATGTAATAGGACAAAATTGCATGTAAGTTTCCCATACTTGCATCATACGTTAATAAAAACAGAGACAATGAGATCATAGTCGATGCCAAAGAGATGAATCAGATCGCAGACTCCGATGGCAGCGGATTTACCTCCTACTTTGCGGTGGCGAATTCTAGGACTCCTGTTCCGAGAAACACGGATTGCATCATCCGCAAGAAGTGATGTATACTTCCAGGGGCCGCGACGAGCGTCAAGGTCGGTCAGCTCCTTGTACATCCCACCACTGGGTTTCCGGCGGACGGTCCCGGCTGATGTAACAATATCCTTCTCTGTTACACTTACGTGTCCCTTCCGAGGACTCACCAGACGCTACACATACGCATGCCAGCAACGTGGAGCAAGTTGCGGTTAATCTGGTTATTTCGCCACGTAATCCGATCTGTCGTCAACTTTATGAGCTGAAAACCTCATGCGTCCCGCATGCGTCTACACCTCGCACATTGCACAAGAGACAAGACCGGAGTTTTCTTTTAGGTTGAATTTTAGTGTTTGAAAAAAAAATATTTAGGAATAATATACAGTGTTTTGCGAAACTAAACCAAAAAAACATAGTAAGTGGTGTTCGTGAGGGATAAACAAGTTAGAAAATCACATTCTAAAGGTCCTTTGGGGTACTTCAAAAAACGTGTGCAAACTCCGCTTTGATTAACATTAAATCTCCTAAAAATGACAACTTTTTCCCTAATAATTTTTTTTCAACCAAATTTTTAGAGCATATTTACTATGTAAAGGACTAACAAAATGCAAATTTTCAACTCCCAAATGTTCTTAGCTTTTGATTTTTATCTTTTTCTATTTTTTTTATAAACATTTTCTAACCCAAGTTTTTAGTAGAAGATCTGAATTTTTAAGCTTCCTTTTCTGGGCTACATTCACAAGACAGAAACATTTCTATGTATTCATTTTATCAAATATCTCATTTATTCACTTTCAAAAATTTTTTTGAAGTTTAGAAAATGTTATTTTTTCTATAATTCATTAAAAAAATATTAATGGGATAAACTAGCAGCATTTCTCACAAAATAAATGCATAGAAACATGCAGCTATCTCATAAATAATTGCAGTAAAAAAATTCATACAGATTGATTAATATTTAGCATAAAACGCTGGTGTTGAATAAAATAAATAAACTTATGGAAAAATGGATTTGAAAGTAAAATGAATATTTATGTAACACCTATTAAAATTCTCCTCCGCTTCATTCATCTAGTAACTTCAGGTAGCCAACTTTAAAACAAAAAGTTACTAGATTCGTAATCAGAAATTTGTAAAAAAGAATTCTTGATGAAAAAATAATTTTGACAGCTTTAAATGCCACGCCCCGTTACAACTTTAATTTTTTTTTAACATATTTGAGGCACTCAGAAGCAAAATGATACAAGTGAAGTTTAGTAAGTTTTGAGACAAATGACTTTGAAGTTGAAAAAGAAATTTAAAAATTTGTTACAGGAGTATATTGTTGTAAATTTACGGCGTCAAGTCAGGTGACCTAGCAGGACAATAAAAAAAACCGTAACGACCAATCCACCTGTCAGGATACACATCGCTGAGATGTCTTCTAGCTTGATGGCTGAAGTGAGTAGGTGCACCATCGTACTGGAACCAAATTTTTAGTCTTAAATAATTCGGCATATTATCTATCAGGTCCAACAGATTATTTAAAAAAATATATATAGCATCCAACGATAGAATTCGAAAAGATGCTTGCCCCCAAGTTTACTCCTCCACCTGGCTAAATTCAAAATGTGAACTTGAATATATTATTTATGCCAATGCAGTGTAAGGAATAAGGTTTAGCGTTCAGTATGATCTAAATTCCACAGTGTAGGACTATGTGATTTTTCGGTTTAGTTCTTCAACACCCCGTAAGTCGACAATTGAGTTGGCGTGACAGGCAAGCGAGTTCCTCTTGTGACGCAATCGAATTCCTGATAAGCAGGTCCAGGGTGCGAATTAACGGGGCCGATGGGGGGGGGGACTCCCCCCTTGTTGGAAAGTTATCCCCCCTCTCATAAATCGATATTAATATCCCTGCCAGGGATAACTTCTAGCCCCCTCACAAAATGAAGGGTTCAGAGCCATAGTGGGCCAAGCGCCATTTATTAAAAACGGAGAAAGCAAGGGTTAAAGTTAAGTGAACACCATACTTTAATGAAGATTAACATATCATTTAGTTTTTATGTGTATACTTTATATTACTTGCTATATGTTTCATTGAATTATTGTAATAACTTCATTTTAACCCTTGTTTTCTACAGTTTCAGTAAATGGCACTTGGCCCACTATGGTTCTGAACCCTTAAAATATAATTGTTTTAATTCGAACATACTTCATAAAGTACAGTATAAAGTAAGCAAAGAAAATAATATTGATGTATTATCATCACCAGCAAGCTGACAATAATCAGTAACTTAGGAATTACATGGATATAATTATTATTATAATCAAGATGCAAGACAAGCAACTCAGTGCGACCAAGCGTTGATTCGTATAGAATGAGGATGATAACAGTGGCGGTTCCTCGGGGGAGGGAAGGGAGGAACGTCCTCCTCACATTTTTCTTCTTTTGAAAGTAAATACCAAATAAAATATGTGCCTTGAAATTCGAGGAAGATTCGATCATTTTTAAGTTCTCAGCTATAAGAAAACCTCGGTTGAACGAGTTTTAAACGACGCGCGCTCATGTGCTGCTAGAAAACTGTGAGAAAGATGCGAGATTGTTTGTGTGGAGGAAAACCAATCCATTCCTCCTTTACTGCAGTTAACACACATGGACAACAGCGCGCTAGCGGCCAGAGAAATAAGCAGAGTTTTAAAGCAAGTAAATGAACGGATAGGGAGGAGATCCTCCTCTGAATCAGTGCATGGGCGGGAAATAGAAACCGACTGGTCATGCAGCAAGCTCGCTACCGCTGCCATCTAACGATGCTGCATTCAACCAGACCATTCTAGGAGGAGGCACAATAAAAACAATTTTAACGCAAAGCTATGAAAGACACCATATAAACTTTTTTTTTTTTTTTTTGAAATTATAAATCAAAAATATTATTCATTGCACTTTATATAGGCTACTATTCATGGTTTGAAACTTTCAAGGATATTTGAAAGTTAAGGTTGGGTTTACATAAAACAAAGAGGAAGTAGTTCTACGTTAGTATCGCAGATCTTTTTGGGCCCTGAAATTCACTTCCGTTCATTATCTACTAGACAGGGCAACAGCCAAGTTGTCAGTTTTGTACAAATATATTTGACATTGAAAGTACTTCAAACTACATTATTTTTAACATAAAAAATTAATCGGCCACCGGCAGCTTTGAACAATAATGGTAGTATGACTTTACGAGAACTGACATTCTTCAAAAGCATGTGATACTGAACTTGTAAACGTACATGTGGCAACACAGACCATGTGGGTGGATGCAGTGTTCTCGCTTTCCTAAGATTATTTCCCATTTCCGTAAAACGGTTCCGATTACGTGTTAGTAGCTATAATCTCTTCCAACACGTGTGATGCTGTAGTGTGCTCGAAAAATGCTGCGAGGTGAATTTCCTTGTAATTGTTAATTTGTGCAATTATTCAACAATGAATGGAAGTAAAAATATAACATATTTTGGACAATTTAGGAAACTCAGTTTACAAGAACAGATTATTGCTATACAGAAGGGAAGGCCAACCCCAACACTACCTGGTCTTACTTGTATGCATGTAGGCTAATTTGTAGCATGTGTCATTCAAGAAGGTGTCATTTCATGTTGTTAACTTCTTTCCTCCTCTTAAGAAATACGCAGGAGCCGCCACTGGATGATAATAATTTTATGTATGGTATTCTCTGTCTAGGGTTCTATTCCCTCCTCAACAGAAATCTTCATTCGCACCTGAGTAGGCCTACATTGTATTAAAAAATTATAATATTCTAAAAGACACTTAAGATAAAAGTAAGTTGAAGACTATAAAGATTCTGAGGTTTCATAACACAGAGGACTAAAAACAATGCACTTACCATTTCAGGAAACCTTTGAGTGATTCGTGATCTTGTAGTGTCACTGTCATGTAGTTCCGAACAGCATAGCAGACTCCATCGACAACTCGGGACATGTCTTCTGTTGCAGCTGGAAAAGAAATGTCACTTCATGAGTAAGCTCAGCTGATACTATGTGATATGCAAAATACACAACAATCTCGTCATCGTGAGTAGGCTGTAGTTTCGCGCGGGAAATTCCCTCTCCCAAGACTTTAAATCGACTTACGTCGCACGTGAGCTATTTCCAGGAACTTCCTTGTGTGCCATCATCTCACGAAAACCGTTAGTCGGAAACTGATGGATTCAGAATTTGCAGTAAAACACCAGTTTATATCCCGATCAAAAAAAAAAAAAAAAAAAAAACACAAGAAGTTCTTAATATAATATGAAATGAGATCAACAGTATCAGGATTACAGATCTCGAAACACTCAGCGTAAGGCAGGAGATTGCAGGCAAAACAATTTATTGACACAAACACTTATTGAGAATGGAGCCGTACACACGTGTTACGAAATGTAGGCCTAGAACTGCTGGGCAGTGATAACTAGGACACACACGAAAAGTGCAGGGAAATGATTTTTACAAAGATTGGAAAAGTTCTTGAGTCCGCTATGAAGAAGAATTAAGAAAAGGGAATGACTGAGGAGGTAGAGAGATGGAATGAGATAACGACAAGGAGAAAGTAAACAATGAGGGAAAGAAGAGGAGAAAGAAAATGAGGGAACGAAGACAAAGAGGAAGAAGAGAATGGAGGAACGGAAAGAAGGCAAGAATGAGAAAGAAGAAAACGAAAGAAAGAAGAGAAGGTGAAAAAGAGAATGAGGGTAAGAACAGAAAGTGAAGAAAGAGAATGAGGGAAAGAAGACAAAGTGAAAAAGATAGTGATAGAAGAGAAGGTGAAAAAAGAGAATGAGGGAAAGAAGAAAAGGTGAAAAAAGGGAATGAGGAAAAGAAGAGAAGGTGAAAAAAGAGAATGAGGAAAAAGAGAATGAGAAAAAGAAGAGAAGGTGAAAAAGAAAATGAGAAAAGAGAAGGTGAAAAAAGAGAATGAGGGAAAGAAGAAAAGGTGAAAAGGGAATGAGGAAAAGAAGAGAAGGTGAAAAAAGAGAATGAGAAAAAGAAGAGAAGGTGAAAAAAGTGAATGAGGAAAAGAGAAGGTGAAAAAAGAGAATGAGGGAAAGAAGAGAAGGTGAAAAAAGTGAATGAGGAAAAGAGAAGGTGAAAAAAAGAGAATGAGGAAAAGAGGAGAAGGTGAAAAAAGAGAATGAGGAAAAAGAGAATGAGAAAAAGAAGAGAAGGTGAAAAAGAAAATGAGAAAAGAGAAGGTGTAAAAAGAGAATGAGGGAAAGAAGAAAGGGTGAAAAAAGGGAATGAGGAAAAGAAGAGAAGGTGAAAAAAGAGAATGAGGAAAAAGAGAATGAGAAAAAGAACAGAAGGTGAAAAAAGAGAATGAGGAAAAGAGAAGGTGAAAAAAGAGAATGAGGGAAAGAAGAGAAGGTGAAAAAAGTGAATGAGGAAAAGAGGAGAAGGTGAAAAAAGAGAATGAGGGAAAAAAGAGAAGGTGAAAAAAATTGAATGAGGAAAAGAGAAGGTGAAAAAAGAGAATGAGGAAAAGAGGAAAAGGTGAAAAAAGAGAATGAGGAAAAGAAGAGAAGGTGAAAAAGAAAATGAGAAAAGAGAAGGTGAAAAAAGAGAATGAGGGAAAGAAGAAAAGGTGAAAAAAGGGAATGAGGAAAAGAAGAGAAGGTGAAAAAAGAGAATGAGGAAAAAGAGAATGAGAAAAAGAAGAGAAGGTGAAAAAAGTGAATGAGGAAAAGAGAAGGTGAAAAAAGAGAATGAGGAAAAAGAGAATGAGAAAAAGAAGAGAAGGTGAAAAAGAAAATGAGAAAAGAGAAGGTGAAAAAAGAGAATGAGGGAAAGAAGAAAAGGTGAAAAAAGGGAATGAGGAAAAGAAGAGAAGGTGAAAAAGAGAATGAGGAAAAAGAGAATGAGAAAAAGAAGAGAAGGTGAAAAAAGTGAATGAGGAAAAGAGAAGGTGAAAAAAGAGAATGAGGAAAAGAGGAGAAGGTGAAAAAAGAGAATGAGGGAAGAAAGAGAAGGTGAAAAAAATTGAATGAGGAAAAGAAGAGAAGGTGAAAAAAGAGAATGAGGAAAAGAAGAAAAGGCGAAAAAAGAGAATGATGAATAGAAAAGAAAGTGAAAAAAGAGAATGATGGAAAGAGAAGGTGAAAGAGGAGCATGAGGAAATGAATCGAAAATGAAAGAGGAGTATGAGGGAAAGAAAAAAATAGAAAATATATACACTAGAATACGGAAAAAGTGTGAATTATGTGGTCAAGTTTAAATATTTTAAATTATGTACTTCTTTAAATACAAAACTTCGGAAAATATGTGTTATGTAAATTGGTTTAAATAATCAGGAAGGCATATCCAGGATTTTGAACTAATTCAGGGGCGCCTATGTTCGTATAAAACGTATTTATTTACATAAGAGTCCGCTCCCTAGTAATGAGATAATCATATTTAGGTACGGTACGTAATTATTTTAAAATATTAAGACAATTTGACGCATTGTGATCCTGCATCGATTAAGCTTGCAATCACACGTAACTTAGAGTATAATGAATTCGAATTGAAACAATATATTGCAATTAACTTTGAGAGTGTTTATACTGAATTTTTTCTCGTATCCTTTTCTTTTTCGAACTTATTAGGAGTAAAAGTAAAATAATAATTGAATGCTCGTAACTGCCAGGAAATCTATCCGACATGAAATTGTTAGAACATTTTCAGCACAATTAGTGGAAGTTCAGTGCCTGGTTTTAATATAATAATTGTTTCTATAATTTTCAAGTATTCACGTACAACTGGGATATAAAGTGCCGCTTTAAAATTCAGAGGCATAATAAAATTATGGTGTGGCACTCCTGTATATAACGACACATATTGAGTCCGATTTCATGTCAGAGATAGTTAATCGTAGTTCCAGCATGTTTGAGTTACCGAGTGCGAAAACTGTTCTAATAAGTTTTTAAATGTGAAGACGTGGCAAGCTTTGCTAGGCATATTTTTTCATGAGATGCATGAAAGTATATACAATAACTTATTAACCCATTTTTATAAATTCACATACAAACTGGGGGACATAACATTTGCTGTGAACCTTAACATCCAACATTTTCGTGTAACCCTTCTCAAGCAAAGTCCACCAAGCTGGTAAGTGGAGTCAATGAGCCGTGATAATCGTCGACGCGGTTGGACCGTTCGGAAACCTGCTGAGTGTTCGATGAACTCATTTGTACCCTTTGTTTATCTAAATCCCATTTTCAAAGCTAGGTATAAGGTTGGGATATACCTGCAGGGAAGTAACCAAGCGGAAGGAAATTTGGAGGCATACAATTCCACAGAAAGGGAAAACAAAAGATATCTGTTGTAATGCATTATACTTCATATCTTTCTGAGGCTGACCGTAGCCTTGGTAACCAAATTAAGGTCCGTAAACAATGGAATAATACTCAGGTAACCGCCCTATATGCATGTCAGAGAACTAATTTCACTTCATTTATCCCCAAAGGAAGTGAAAAACATTCAGCATGTATATTAGAAAAATAATAGACAGAAAAGACTTACTAAGTTTTCATGGAGTATTCTTATCGATTTGAATACGTTTACCGTATTGAAACTCCCATGGAAACGGAGATTCAAAACGATCTAAGTCTCAAGGTCGATAACATAAACAATGGAATCGGATCGTATTTAATAAGGATCGAGTTCCATGAAAACAATCTCAATACGCCAAGCGCGTGAACGATTGTCATCCGGTTGATTTTTTTACTTGGTTATTTAATGACACTGTATAAATCACGAGATTATTTAGCGTCCATTGGGATTGATGATAGCGAGATGAGGCCGAGGATTCGCCATAGGTTACCTGACATTTACCTTACGGTTGGGAAAAACCTCGGAAAAAATCTAACCAGGTAATCAGCCCAAGCGGGAATCGAACCCGCGCTCGAACGCAATTCCAGATCGGTAGGCAAGCGCCTCAGTCGACTGAGCTACGCCGGTGCCTCATTTGTTTGATGTGTGAGCTGTTTTAACAATTATTTATGTTGACTATTTCGTTTATATGACGTCATTCCATTTTCGGCCAATGAAGTGTAATGAAATTTTGAATTCCAACCAATCACAGTCATACATCGCGATAATTTCTGCAGCTCGATTTATCACTATCAGTTTATCGCATGGTTGTTCTTTTGTTTAGTCAGTGTCGTCAACTGTTTCCACGTAAATCGATGAGCATAAATCCATTGTGCTAAATAAAGTGCGAAATCCTACTTCCACATCTACATCTTTATCTTCTAAGTACATGTCTACTGTATCTAGGCCTAAAGAAAATGACACTCCTTCATAACAATTGCTCATTTAATTAATGTATTAATAATGTTATTTGTAATTATACTATAAAATGCTTAAATTAAATTATTATTTCAGCAGATAATGAAAATGTATTTCTGTTATAACAAAAGAAAATCACAGTACATATAATTAACATTTTTAAACCTGTATTTCGCTTTTCTCAATTTGTATTACTTAATAACATTCTTTATTGAAGTAATCGTTACTCATCTATTTCGACTTCACAATGTCTGAATAGGTTAAGTATTCATAAATAAGCAATTATTAACATTTTGTGAGCGAATTTTAGGGATATATTATTTACGTTTTTATTTTATTCACGAAATAGTCCTAATAATTAATGTCACTCCAGGTCTGAGATTACTGTAGAAAAGACGTGTTGTAACACATAATATTTCGTGTTTTCCTAAAAGCAATTATTACTATTCTTCATTAACAGCCAGAATATTAAGTTTTCATGCGCCTCATTACGAAAACACAACACTGTTTATAGCTAAGGCCTAAAGAGTAACCAACATGCTAACATGTCGATGGCATATTATATCCAACTTGGCTACTTTCGAAACTTTAGCTTCTGTATTAAAATTGTTTTCAATACGTATCGAAAATTGCATGAAAACCCAAAACAGGGATCGGTGGAATCGTATTCAGTACGGTAAATGTATTCAAATCTCCATGAAAACATAGTAACTGATGCTGACTTGTGGCTAGTTTTCAGTATTAACTATGTGAACGAGATTATATATGTGAGGATCCATTCACAATGAGAAGTAAACGCAAATGCAACGCGAACACAAAAGCTTGCGGTCAGGTTCTTTAATCGATACATTCACAATGACTTACATAAACATTAGCATTAAAAATAATGTCGCAAACTCCAAGCTTTCATGTTCGCGCTGACGTAATTCAAGAAAAAACGCACTATCCCACTGCACAGGAGAATTATCCGCCAAAATGGCTTCATTTGAAGAGAAATTGGTCATTGCGTTTCAAAATCATCGTTGTCTTTAAGACAAAAAACACATGTCGTATAAACATTATTTGTTAAGAGAAAATCTATGGAAACAAATAGTTTATGAAATTAAATCTGACGGTATGTTTCAATTATAATATTGTTACTACGGTATTTTTTCACTTGTGAAAAATATAGACTTTATAGGTTAGGCCTACATCTTATTTGTACAGTACATTCTCTTTTCTTTTATGTGTGCAGAAGTGAATATGTAGACCTATAGCATCAAATGTGGTACATCGCACACAAGCTGATACAGTTTGTAGGAACACAAATTGCATTGGTACGGTACATCGTTATTAATTCTCGAAGCATCCATTTTTATTTGCTACACTATTCAATAAAATTATTGTTTTGTTTTGACGTTGGGGTTCTGTTGGCATTGTGAGCGGTAAAGAAAACCTTATGTTCATATCACACGTTTATGTTAACGTTAACGTTTCCATTATGGGCCCTAAGAATAATTACCGTATCGTAGGCCTACTTATGCCATATTTCATTACGGCCAATAAACAACTTAATTCAAGCGTATATAAAACCGTCAATAGGCCTATAGCCCATACAAACCTATTTACATTTGCATCTAATAACTTTCTTAATCAAAGCCAGGATAAGAGAAGAAATGTTACAAGGAAGTGAAATAGGGAGAGGAGTACGACAAGGATCCCTTTATCACCTGTAATATGTTCAATATCTACTTGGAGGATTTAGTGAAGAACTGTTCTCAGAACATGGGAGGAGTGATAGTAGGAGGAAGAAGAATAAAGTGTGTAAGATTTGCTGATATGGCATTGTTAGCAGAAGAGGAAATGATACTAAAGGATAAGCTACTGGAGCTAAATGACGGCTGTGAGCAGTATGGAATGAAGATAAATGCCAACAAGACGAAGACCATAGTCGAAAGAAAAATGAAGAAGGTAAACTTGTGAATTCTAAATGAGGCAGTAGAGCCACTGGACAGCTTGGAGTGTATTATAAGCAGTAACATGAGCTGCTGCCAGGAAGTCAAAAGAAGAATAGCAATGGCCAAGGAAGCTTCTGCGGACCTCTGAAAAAAGAACTAAGGAAGAGACTAGTGAAGTGCTTTGTGTGGAGTGTAGCTTTGTTTGGGGCAGAAACATGGACATTACGACGAAGTGAAGAGAAGCGAATAGAAGCACTTGAAACGTGGATATGAGAAGGATGGAGCGTGTGAAATGGACAGACAG
This sequence comes from Periplaneta americana, assembly GCF_040183065.1. Lineage (NCBI taxonomy): Eukaryota > Metazoa > Arthropoda > Insecta > Blattodea > Blattidae > Periplaneta > Periplaneta americana. The sequence continues at coordinate 44,076,067 of NC_091131.1, forward strand.
AATAAGAAACGAAGCTGTGTTGGAAAGAGTGGATGAAGAAAGAATGATGCTGAAACTGATCAGAAAGAGGAAAAGGAATTGACTGGGTCACTGGTTGAGAAGAAATTGCCTACTGAAGGATGCACTGGAAGGAATGGTAAACGGCAGTAGAAGATATCAGATGATAGACGACAGTAAGATACTGTATATATGGATCATATGAGGTGACAAAGAGGAAGGCAGAAAATAGGAAAGACGGGAGAATGCTGGGTTTGCAATGAAAGACCTGCCCTTGGCAGAACACGATGAATGAATGAAATTTTTTAAAAGTTAACGGTCTTTTGAAAAAAATAACCTTTAAAATTCGCTGAGACCAAACATCCATCAACTAACGCAATCACATCTGCTGCAATTAGTTTGTTTCTCACTTTCTCCATTTGTCCCTCCATTCGCCCATTCATTTTGTCCATCCGTCCTTTCAGTAATCCATCAATCCGTTCACATATATTATATACACACATATTTATAATTTCTTTTTTTTTTTTTGAATGTAGCACTGATCTGAGAGAAAGAAACGAATTTTAGATAAAGAAGTCTCTGAAGGCGCTGTAATTACGAAGCTTGCCATGGACATCCCAGTCTTAAAGAAATGAAGACAAATGGCGGAGGTGGGGTGCGCAGCTGTGAACACGTGGGGCAGCCGGCATCTGCATCCGGAGTGCAGGCAGCAGGCAGTCAGGAAGCGGCCAGCCGGCGTGTTACACGGCCATGACCACGTTTCACTAACTGGGACGGCAGCGGCTGTTAAAATAGACAAGAGGACGAACGGCACACAACGGTACCTGACAACACGAACCCATTGCTGGAGCATTAGGAGTGTCACAGCTGTAAATTTATTAGAACGGGTTGTTATCTCCATTCTACAAAAACTGGGATATGACGAAGATGAAACAAAGACGGCGATAGTGGCTACGAAACAAAAGACGGAGACGGCGACTATGAAACAAAAAACGGGGATGGTGGCTACGAAACAAAAGACTGCGGTGACGATTAAGAGACAAAAGACGGCGATGACGCTACGAAACAAAAGACAGCGATGACAACTACGAAACAAAAGACGGCAATTACGACTACGAAACAAAAGACGGCGGTGACGATTACGAGACAAAAGACGGCGATGACGAATACGAAACAAAAGACAGCGATGCCGATAAAACAAAAGACGTCGATGATGACAATACAAGAGGAGATAATGACGATTGAGAAACAAGAGACGAAGTTGACGACTACGAAACAAAAGATGGCGGTGACGATTACGAGACAAAAGACGGGGATGACGAATACGAAACAAAAGACAGCGATACCCATAAAACAAAAGACGTCGATGATGACAATACAAGAGGAGATAATGACGATTGAGAAACAAGAGACGAAGTTGACGACTACGAAACAAAAGATGGTAATGGGGACTACGAAACAAAAGACGGTGATGGCGACTACGAAACAAAAACAAACGATGACAACTACGAACAAAAAGCTACGATGACAACCACGAAACAAAAAAACGACGATGACTACGAAACAAAAAACGACGATGATGGCTACGAAATAAAAAACGTGGATGATATCTACGAAACAAAAATTACGATGAAAACTACGAAACAAAAAAGGACTATAACAACTACGAAACAAAATACGACGATGATGACTACGAAACAAAGACGATGATGACAACCATGAAACAAAAAACGACGATGACAACCAGGAAACAAAAAACGGCGATGACAACCAGAAAGAAAAAACGACGATGATGACTACGAAACAAAAAACGATGACAACCACGAAATAAAAAACGACGATGACTACCACGAAACAAAGACGACAATGATGACTACGAAATAAAAAATCGACGACAACTACGAAACAAAAAACGACAATGAAAACTACGAAACAAAAACGACGATGAAAAATACGAAACAAAAAACGACTATAGCAACTACGAAACGAAAAACGACGATGATGACTACGGAACAAAGACGACGATGACGACGGAATAATGACAACAATGAAAACGGAACAAAATGAAGGAAAAAAAAACAACGATGATGAAGGAACGACGGAACTAATGCGACGATGAAGAATCGAGGATGGAGACAAAAACAATGACAACGAGACAATGACGACTATTTTTAAATAAACAAGAACAATGTTGGCATAAGAAGAAAAGCAAGAACAATCATGATGGCCTATTGTAACTACTGCATTATATTGCATTGTTCTAGTCTTCCCCTTGTTCTCCTCATCTTTCCCGTTCTCTTTGTCTTCCCTTTTTCTCTTTGTCTTCCCCCTTTTTCTGCTTGTCTTCCCCTTGTTCTCCTTGCATTCTCGTTGTTTCCTTGTTACTATTGTATTCCTTTGTTCTTATCTTTCCGTTGTTCTCCATATATTTCACTTCCCCTTGTACTCCTTCTATTCCTCTTGTTATCTAGTTCTAGGTAAAGATATGCAGCATAGTAATGACATGCAACTGTCGATATTTGTCCTGTCACGGTTACTTACCGAAAAATTTTTATCGATTGATATTATTACATCTACAAGTAGCCATTAAAAAACCGCAATTCATAGCATGTTAAAAAGTTTGCATATTATTACTGCCCAGGGGCGTCGTAAGCAAGGGGGGAATTACCGGGTTTGAATCCCCCCCGCCTTGAACTTAAAAATATATTTAGATTTGAGTATTTTTTTTATTCATAATCGTTTTCCCTTCTCTAATTTTTTACTGTCAGAGCAACAAAATTTAGAGACATAGTCCTCCTACCCCTCCTTCAATATATTCATTATGCCCGTTTCATTCTTCATCCTTTGAGAGTTCCATGTTCCATTATTGTGTTTAATAATTAAATTTATTTCAATATATTTGATTGTTTCCATGGATTCTCCTGTTATATAAACTAAAGTGTCTTACCTATCATATACAAATAACTGTTGACTAAATATATATAAATGATTATTGTGCAAGTGTAATAATGACACAAGCATTATTTTATTATACAAAATTAAACAGAAATTGAAACTTGTTAAAAATGAACGACTGTGAAAAAATTACGTTTCAAATATCTTAATATAATATTAATAAATATACCGTAAAATAATAATAATAATAATAATAATAATAATAATAACAATAATAATAATAATTTAATTCATTCATTGTGTTCTGCCCAAGGGCAGGTCTTTCACTGCAACTTCACAGCATTCTCCAGTTTTTTCTATTTTCTGCCTTCCTCTTTGTCTCATAAATGATCCATATATTTTAATGTCGTCTATCCTCTGATATCTTCTTCCGCCACGAACTCTTCTCCCGTTCACCATTCCAGTGCATCCTACAGAAGGCAGTTTCTTCTCAACTAGTGACCCAGCCAATTCCTTTTCCTCTTTCTGATCAGTTTCACCATCATTCATTCTTCACCCACTCTTCCAACACAGCTTCGGTTCTTATTTTGTCTATTCATTTCACTCGTTCCATTCTTCTCCGTATCCACATTTCAAATGCTTCTAGTCGTTTCTCTTCACTTCGTCGTAATTTTCATGTTTCTGCCCCCCCATATAATGCTACACTCCACACAAAGCACTTCACTAGTCTCTTCCTTAGTTCTTTCTCCAGAGGTCCGCAGAAGATAATAGTAATAGGCTAATAATAGACAAAATTTAAAATACCGATACTTAATGTAAATTGTAAACAATTTTAATAATAACACTCCCCTTGACAAAATTCTGCGTACGCCGTTGCTACTGTCCATATGGTTCAGATGTCGCCTGCACTCCACACAGATGGATATCGCAAAAGACACGATTTTGCTGCAGGCTTGAGACTGACAATGACGAACAAATTTTTAGATTGTTTAGTGTTTGTTTAATGATGAGGCTCCTTCTCATGTTTATATTCATCGACAAGACATAATAATGGACTCATAAAATTCCATATCTTATTGTTGAACATGAGTTCAATAGCCCGCAAGTTCATGTGTAGTGTGTACTGTAGTGTGCTCTTGCAAGTGATAGAACGATTTGATTCTTATTCTTCTTCTTATTCGCAGAATTGTTTCGCTGTGTTGGGATTGTTTGAAATACAGAACTCCAATTCCCAACGCCAATGTAATTTTTTAGTAGGATCGTGCTCCTTCGCACTTCCCTGGCGCAGTTTAGGAATAATAATATTCATAAATTAAATATTTCCTCAGAGATGGATCGGAAGGTGAGGATGGAAACCGTGGTCACTAGCTCTTTGAACCTTACTCCTATGGACTTTTACTTATGGATAGGTCCACGTTTTTTGGACAAGTTTTTCAATTTTTTCGTGAAATGAATAAAATATCGTAGTTATGTAAAAAATGTGACTATTTCGTGATTTTTTCCATCATATAATATTATACAGTGATGTATAAATCTAAAATAGTAAAATAGCAAAATACATTGCATATTATTTGCAACATTCATGGCGAAATAAAGCTGATATTATTATTATTATTATTATTATTATTATTATTATTATTATTATTATTATTATTATTCATTCATTCATTCATTTATTTTATTCCATAGATCTTACATGAGCAATGAAGCTTTAAGATGTGGAACATGTCAACATTTTACAATATTACAATTACAATTTTTACAAATTTTTATAGTTTTACAATTTAGTAATTTTCTACAATTTTTACAATTTTGTACAATTTTTTTACATTTTGGCGAGATGTAGTGAGATGAGATGAGGTCCGAGGATTCGCCAAAATATTACCCGGCATTTGCCTTTTCGGTGGGGGAAACCTCGGAAAAACCCAACCAGGTAATCAAATCAAAGGGGGTAATCAAATCAAAGGGGTTGATGCCAAGGACTCGCCACAGACCATCCGGCTTCAGTCCCACGGCTGGGGAAAACCTCCGAAGAAACCAAAGTCCAAAGGGGGATCCAACCCAAGCCCGAACGCAGCTCCGGATCAGCAGCCCAGCGAGTCTGCCGACTGAGCTAGATCGATGGCTCTACTAAAAGTATACAATAAATAGCCAATCAGATTATTAAATTTACAAACGCAAACGATCATTCATAAGTTGAACTATATGTATAATACAAAACAAGTTAATTAAATTTAAGGCATAAACAATTCAACCAGTTGTGATATACAGAAATTGATAATACATATCATGCAAACTACTTCAAATTACAAACACAAACAATTTATCAGTAGAGCTATATAGATTACTATTCAATTTAAAGCATATACAATTCATCGGCCAAAACTATACAAATATATACAATACAAAGTAGCATACTTTCATTAAGTTATACAAATTTGTGCAATTAATATCAAGTAGATTAATTCAATTTATAATCATAAACAATTCATCAGTTGAGCTATACATATTACCATTCAATTTACAGTAGGTCTATATACAATTCATCAGTAGAGCTACACAGGCTAGTAATCATTTTAAGAACATATACAGTACAATTCATCAGCCAAACTATACAAACATATACAATCAAATTAGTTCAATTTACAAACTTATTTTCGTTAAGCTATACAATTCATATGAAGTAGATTAATTCAATTTATAAGCTTAAACAATTCATCAGTTGACCTATACAGTATACAGTACATACAATCTGTATTGGCTAGCTCTCACAGCGGAAACAATAACATTGATTGATAATAATAATAATAATAATAATAATAATAATAATAATAATAATAATAATAATAAACCACCGGCGTAGCTCATCGACTGAGGCACTTGCCTGTCGATCTATACTTGCGCTCGAGTGTGAGTTCGATTACTGTTTGGGTTGATTACATAGTTGGGTTTTTTCCGAGTTTTTCATCAATCATAAGGCGAATCTCAGGTGATCTATGGCGAATCCTCGGCTTCATCTCGCCAAATACCATCTCGCTATCACCAATCCCATCGACGCTAAATAACCTAGTAGTTGATATAACGTCGTAAATAACGAAGTTATTTATTCTTTCATTCAGTAGCTATTTCAAATCTATATCTTATTTCGTTACGATTATATAATTATTTAATACTCCGCCCTACTTTACACACACAGTGGATTGTAACTGAGCTTTGCTTCCACAGTTCACTACGCGTGGAACGCAAGCTTCAGTTAGCCTTAATTTTGTTTCCCGCCTGACTGGAAGCGGTGTAGGGAGCAGCTTCGCAACTCTTCCTAATGGAGCACGTGGCTATATGTAATAATCTGATAGACTCGCGTCCAATCAGGTTAGTAGCCCGGGGTTACAGATGTCTCCCTTTCTCCTGCCTGCCAGGGTCGACGGGAAGAGTCGTCGAGGTGTGAACACACGGCCTGTTGCAGCGGCCTTGGCAAGTGCTTTGCAGGAAACAAATGTAGCATGTCCCGTACGCCACGGTTTCGCACGCGTCGAGGACACTACTGACTTGTGTATTTCTTCTAAGTCTTGCACAGGAAGCTCTGTCTACATGTCGACCTGTGCACACATGCGTAAATGTGTTCGTGCTTGTGCTCATATATTCGTATTGTGTGCACTTGTCTGTACCTATGCGTAAGTAAGTGAGTGCATGCATGCATAAATGTGTAAGCCTACGTGTATGTCTTAATGTGTGAGTCTTGAGTGCGTGTCTTAATGTATGTGCGTGCATGTATGTGTTAATGTTTAAATGTGCAAATTTGCGCGTAGGCATTATGGCTGTCTGCTTGTGCGCGTGTTCGCAATGTATGTACTGTTCTCCAACCAGGAGATCAACCGTGAAAGGAATGTGCTTACTATTGCGTCATCTATTGGAGCGAAGTAGATAGATAATGTTACCGTTATAACGTCAGTTTAAAAACCATGCGCTCTCCTGCATATGTTATTTCCTGTATGGAGAGATTAAAAGGCCAGGAGATTAACAGTGATCTAATTTTGTAACTAGGGTAGTATCAATATGTGTGTATCAATGTTATTGTTTCTGCTGTGAGAGCTAGCCAATACAGATACGAGTACCCACATGTGTGACCTTATGACATCTTATGACATCAACATTCATTCACAGCATTACCCCGCTTCGTCTCATTCCCCAAAGACTTTCTCGTGGTTGGAGTACAGTATGTATGTATGTATGTATGTATGTATGTATGTATGTATGTATGTATGTATGTATGTATGTATGTATGTATGTATGTATGTGACAAAAGACAAAACATAGCGCTTCAGCTCTTGCGTCGCGCATGATGTCATTCTTCCGCAGTCACTAAAGTGATAACGAGAGGCGTAACAGAGAGGTAGGCCATTTTACAGCAGTTAAGATTGACCTGAAATATGATAACGTAATAGGGATAGGCTGTAACAATGCTATAGAGGATTTCACGTCAAGGAAAAAAATCATCGGTTTTATGGGCTCTGTCTAATATATTGTACAAGCTATGTGGTAGGTAGCCGTTTCTATGGCAACTGGTCATTTGATGGAATAGCCCCATATGCTCAATGCTTTTTTTCTTATCGTGAAATCCTCTGTACCTAAATAAACCGTACTTGACAGGAACAGATCCTAAATTTTCCATAGACTCAAGCCAAATGACTTATCCCCACTCTAGTCTGACCAAGAGAAGCACTGATTTATACGCACTTAGAAACGATTGTTGTATGTATGTATGTATGTATGTATGTATGTATGTATGTATGTATGTATGTATGTATGTATGTATGTATGTATGTACATATGTATGTATGTATGTACGTATGTATGTATGTATGTATGTATGTATGTATGTATGTATGTATGTATGTATGTATGTATGTATGTATGTATGTATGTATTCGTATGTACCCTACATGACATTTTACTGTACAGTCTTAGAAAAAAGTTTTGTCGCACAAATACTTTTATTCAGTGATTGTAAGTGTTAAAAGAGTGTATCGAACAATGAGCGAGTTGACTCAGGCGGTAGCGTTTGAGACTCGTATTCGGGAGTACCGGGTTCAAACCCCGTGGCCGACCAATCTGACTGGGGTTTTTCATGTTTCCCTCAGTCATAAAGGCAAATGCCGGACTGGAAATTTACATGCTATGACTCATCGCCTCAGTCATCAATATCATAAAACATTAATGAAAATCTATAATCAGTCATATAAATACAAAGCCACCTACAGCGTACAATAGAAACAGGAACTCAATAGTAACAACGGCCTACTGGTAAACCCACAGATTCTAAACACAGATATTAAAGTGTGTATAAAATATAAACTTAACAAAATAAATAAAATAAAATTTGTTTTGTTTTGTTATATATCTGATCATGCGCACTGCTTCCTTTCTGGGACTTATAAAGTATCTGTGCAACAAAACTTTTTTCTAAGACTGTACAGTAGTGGCAAAAAAAACCGGACCGACTCTTGTAGCTGATTTCAGAGCCTTGTTCACTCCAGAGCACGATAGACTGGTAACTAAGACTTTAGTGGTTCGAATCCTGCATGGGAAGGAAACTTTTTTTTGTTCCTTACTCAAATTTATTCCCAATACTTTTCGATTGCAGCAATAGTTTACTACTTACTTAACTTATTATTCCCAGAATATGAATTTTACAAGCAATCGAAAAGTATTGGAAATAAATTTGAATAAGAAAAAAAAAAGTTTCCTTCCAGGCAGGATTCGAACCACGAAAGTCTTAGTTACCAGTCTATCGTGCTCTGGAGTGAACAAGGCTCTGAAATCAGCTACAATGATCGGTCCGGTTTTTTTTTTGCCAATACTGTACAACAGTGATGAAGACTTAATCAAGGGGTAAAACTTGAAAGATTTCCTGAATAAAATCTTGATTCAATCAAAATTTTTCCCAACAGAATGAGGATATACTGGCAAGAATCCTATGGAACTGCAACGGATAGCTAGGTCGAATTATATATTTCAATACTTATGATAATGGTGACATTTAAGAAAAGTGTTGGCAATTGAACAAATTTATAAAATATATACTCTGTTAAAATGTTATCATAAAAATCGTAATAAGTTTATATTACAGGCACATAATCATGACACAAGACGAAATAATAATTCAACATTAGTAGAATCTAAATGTTTCACATCTGCTTGTCTAAAGCATAGTATTAATTTTGGCCCTCGGTTGTATAATTATTTAGCTAAATTACACCCAGAACTTCTAAAATGTAACCCACTAACTTATAACAAGAAAATTAGAAATGTATTAATGTCTTCAATTTTATTAAATAAATTTGTAGCCTATGTGTGTGAATTAATCAGCGTATATTATATTTGTATTCTATAATTTTGGAATATATATTTTTTCATAAATGCTCATACTTTATTCACGTACGGCACGATATTATTCTTCTCTATGTTAATATTGTATTATATAATTTCATTGCAGCTTTAATTTTAATTTTAGTTCCTATTTTATTTTATTTTCTATATTCCTCTTATGTTAATATATTATATTATATAATTTCACTGTAGCTGTAATTTTAATTTATTACTTACTTCCTGGCTTTTAAGGAACCCGGAGATTCATTGCCGCTCTCACATAAGCCCGCCATTGTTCCCTATCCTGAGCAAGATTAATCCATTCTCCATCATCATATCCTACCTCCCTCAAAAGCATTTTAATATTATCTTCCCATCTACGTCCCGGCCTCCCTAAAGGTCTTTTTCCCTCCGGCCTTCCAACTAACACTCTATATGCATTTCTGGATTCGCCCATACGTGCTACATGCCCTGCCCATCTCAAACGTCTGGATTTAATGTTCCTAATTATGAATTTTAATTTATTTCCCATTTTATTTTATTTTGTATATTATTCTCTTATAGGCTTATTAATAATATATCTGAAATGTGACCGAACACGAAAGCTGCTCATTCGGTCCTCAAATTTTGTTAATATTACTGTACCTTCTTTTTTATATTGATTGTATTATTTTATTTCTACTTCTGTTTTGTTGTAATTATATTCTGTATTCTGTATATTCAAATTTAAATAATAATAATAATAATAATAATAATAATAATAATAATAATAATAATAATAATAATAATGTTATTAATCGCAACAGTATTGTATATTGTAGTTAAGCTAGTCTTATTCGCATTCGACTCTAGGAAACAGATTTATTTTCAACTTTTACGCACTGGGTGTGTGTCTTATGTTGAGTTTAGAGCTTTCGGGAGGTGGGGTCTTGTGCCTTGTTGATCATGTGGTTAGCAAGTCCCGTTACTCTGGTGGAGGTTCATAACCTCACAAGGGTGATCATGGAATGTGCCAAAGAGGTCGACATTATTTTGTAAATAGGAAGGCGGTGGAGAAGTAAAATTAAGAACATGGCGAAGTGGAGAAAGAAGAGATGCAGAAAGGACAGCGAACAAAACGAAGAGAGAAAACAAGATAAACCGAAGCAAAAACAAATAAAAAGTGGAGGAACGCAATAATAGGAAAGAAAAGCTTAAATTATGTTGAAAAGAAATTGAGAGGAAAAGAATAAGAGAACGAGGAAAAGAAGGACAGATCAAGAAGGAGAAGAACAGAAAACAGAAAGAAAAGCATAAGGAAATAAGTAGAGAATGGTTAATTCGACATAGGATAATTCGAATAACTGAGTAATTCGAATAAAATAAACATTTAACGTTTATTCCATTTGAAATTCCTATTTAAACCAGCGTTAAATTTTTTCATTTAATTCCGACTTTCGAACCTTAAACTCGGATAATTCATAACCAGCTCTTCATTGATTTCAACGAAAGTAGTGTTCAATCTGGCGATCTGGAATTCTAGAGGAAAGCGTTTTGTGCAAACCTGTGTTATTAATGATTCCTAGAATTCAAATTATGTCCTTAAACTTCGTAAGGTTCGTTCCAACAACAGTCAGGAACCGTCCGTAACTATCGTGAGCATGCGCATTACAGAAAAAGAGTTTCAACACTATAGGTTCGTTCCAACAAGAGTTTCATTCAACACTATAGGTTCGTTCCAACAACAGTCAGGAACCGTCCGTAACCATCGTGAGCATGCGCAGTACAAAATAAGCGTTCCAACACAGTCCGAACCAGTCCTGAACCAGAAACATGTACTGCAGTCGGGCGTTCCAACAAGCTTTTGACACGGGTTCGGAACGGTCAAAAATAGTCCGCGGATTGAGGCATGTATGGAAGAGTACGCAAGACGCGCATGCGCATAAGCTCACCAACGTCTCTTGGATACTGAAGAAAGACATGATCGACTGTTTACATCATTGAGGTTAAAGATGAAAAGTGACAATACAGACGAATAATAAAACTAGAGATTTAATTTAAATTTTCGCCAAAAAGAAAGGGAATGGAAATTATTTGGGTATTGAAACAGTTAATTACAATTTCAACATGCAGCTTTGATTAAAAATATAATAAATAACGTACATACATTAATAATTAAAAAAAGAACTATTTTTAGATGAGAGTCCCCAATACACGACGTTGAATTATCGGAATTCTTGCCTTCCATATTTTTTGTCATCTTTTTATAGAAAATGATCGAAATTCTATTTTCTGCAATTAGAATTAGCTGCGAAACGATAATAATTAAGCATCCCGTTCTTAGCAAAGATGATCACAGCTATAGCATCTCTGGATTTAGTACATAACGATCCGCGAAAGCGTTCCAACAGCGTCCAGTCCAGTTTCAATCCCATAGCAGATGCTCAACTAGCGCATGCGCATAAGATGGTACAGTAACCGTACATGAACTGATCCATGAACCGCTTGTTGGAACGAACCTAATCCAAACCAGTCCTGAACCGGAAACGTACTGCAGTCGGGCGTTCTAACAAACTTTTGACACGGGTTCGGAACGGTCAGAAGTAGTCCGCGGATTGAGGCATATGTACGGAAGAGTACACGAAACGCGCATGCGCATAAGCTCACCAACGTCTCCTGGATACTGAAGAAAGACATGATCGACTGTTCACATCAGTGAGGTTAAGATGAAAAGTGACAGTGCAGACGAATAATAAAACTAGAGATTTAATTTAAATTTTCGCCAAAAAGAAAGGGAATGGAAATTGTTTGGATATTGAAGCAGTTAATTACAATTTATTTCAACATGCAGCTTTGATTAAAAGTACAATAAATAACGCACATAAATTAATAATTAAGAGAAGAACTATTTTTAGATGAGAATCCCCCAGTACACGACACTGAATTAGCGAAATCCTTGCCTTCCATATTTTTGTCATCTTTTTATAGAAATTGATCGAAATTCTATTTTCTCCAATTAGAATTAGCTGCGAAACGATACTAATTAAGCATCCCGTTCTTAGCAAAGATGATCACAGTTACAGCATCTCTGGATTTAGCACATAACGATCCGCGAAAGCGTTTCAACAGCGTCCAGTCCAGTTTCAATCGCATAGCAGATGCTCAACTAGCGCATGCGCATAAGATGGTACAGGAACCGTACATGAACTGATCCATGAACCGCTTGTTGGAACGAACCTTATAGTGAACGACAAGTAAGCCTAGTGATATAAGAGTTGCTGCTGTTAACAAATTTCGTTACCGTTATCCAGTGGCTAACTAGAGCTAAGAGCAACGGGCGGAATTTCCAACGTTATTGTTTAAACATAGGTGTACATACAGGCTTGCCAGATTTTATCAGGAATCCAGGACAGCTATTACTGCGTACTTTGACGCGACTAGACATATGAATTAATTAGACTAACTTTGAGATACAACTGATTTTATTGGTTTTATGTATTTTAACTAATTTATATAAACTCTGAATTTTGTTACAATTTTTGCTACATTATGAAATATATTTTGAATTATTGATTAACTCTGGAAAATAAATTTCTTTCTGATTTATACAGACTATTACACTTTTACTGCGCCATACTACTTTTGAACAATAAAACGATACGGAACGACGTGTTTCAATCAATCATGTTTGCTCAGCCTACAATTTTTATGACCTACCTAGCATCTGTTTGTCTCTATCACCTCTCTAGCATTTGTTTCTTTGTTTGCCAACATTGCTCTTTCAATAATTGTACCTTTTAAAATTATTCATGTTTATTTCATCATCCTTAATTAAAACGTTTCTATCATTTATCTTGTTTATATTATTTAGGTTTTGTTATAACTTCTGCTGCATGAGATCATGGATAGTCACGTATCAAAGATTGTTTAAAAATTAAATCCTGGCTTATTTAAAGACGTTCGCAACTGCAGAGGATATATCAGCGTCGCCAGTAAATCTATTGACATGAGCCTGTCGCATTTGAACACACTTAAATGTCATCGACCTGGGCCGGGATCGAACCCGAAATCTCGAGCACAGAAGGCCAGCGCTGTACCAACTACACTACCGTGGGCGACAAGATTGTTTAATATATATTGATAATTGAAATGACATGCAATTCTTTTAATAAAAATGAAACCGAACCAACAAAGTCTTCTTGACTAGTAAGCGTTCACAAAGTTCAATGCAGATTGTATAACAACTGGTAACAAGAGAACAGTCCACACCTGTGGAGTAACGGTCAGCGCGTCTGGCCGCGAAACCAAGTGGCCCGGGTTCGATTCCCGGTCAGAACAAGTTACCTGGTTGAGGTTTTTTCCGGGGTTTTCCCTCAACCCAATTTGAGCAAATGCTGGACCCCCGATTCATTTCACCGGCATCATCACATTCAGACGCTAAATAACCAAAGATGTTAATAAAGCGTCGTAAAATAACCTACTAAAAAAACAATCATAACACACTATTGTCATCTAGCGGAATATTCGTAATGATGAGATGGTACAATAATACATTTTCAAGACAGTTTATTATTTTAGTAAATCAATTAATATTTTATTGTATTAGAGCACTTTATTTCTTCTAATCTTTGTATACTTTCTTCTAATAGTCCAATAGTCAATCAAATATTGTGACAGCCGGGAAACGATCTCACGACCGGCAGGAGGAGGGCAAGGTCGGCCGTGGTTCGACGCGGCAAATGAAGTTGGGCGCGCATCTGCTCCCTGGGGCATGTGCTGTGGCGTAGAGAGGAGAGGAGAGACAGCGACCGCGGCGAAAGGGAAGAAATCCAGAGAATTCGGGAGGTGCCATCTTCTGGACATCCGTAGAAATTTCCAGCATCGTACTTTCCCGAAACTATGGTTTGGTTATGAAAGAAGAGACGCAAGTGAGCTGGAGCAGTTGTTGTTGTAGTCGTTGGACAGCAAGCCAGCCAGTCTTGTGTAGCAGTGAAGCCAGCTTCGAGACCGGAGTTCGACTTGAGTGTGTCCGCAGCTGTGTGAGCGTCCGAAGTCCTGAGTTCGAGTGCAGTGGACCGCAGTTTGGGGACCTGAGTTCGAAGTTCAGTGGACTGTCTCTGAAGGTCTGGGGTTCGAGATACTGTGAACTCGAGTGACTGAGCTAAAAGAACTAGGCAAGGCAAACGAACTGTGAACTGAGAACTGACAGTTCTGTGTTGTAAATAGTGCTTTGTGAACATTAGTTAAGATTAGCAGTACATTGTTGTTCTCAATAATCCAAGTAAATTGTCATTGTCGTCTGTGGAGTGCAATAACGAATACTGTGTTGCTGTGTGGAGTGGAAATCCCATCGTTGACGGGAGTATTTAAACTAAATTATAAAGTGACTATTGTTGAAACAATAAAATTACATTCTTGTTTTGTATTAAAGTTACAATATGCAAATATGCTAAAATCCATCCCCTAATGATGATAGATAAAAAATGGGGGGGGGGAGGTGGAGAGTATTGGTGGAATGACAGAGAGAAAAGAGAGTACCGCAGAAAAAACTCTGCAACGTGCCCAACGCAAATTCCATCACTACGTATAATAATTCGCTACTGGCGCTCGACAGACCGAAATGCCAACTTCAAATTTAATCGTTGATTTGACGAATGTCAGAGATTACGAATATTGATACAATGAAATACGGTCGTTGACAATCGTTAACATTTGACACTCGTCAAGATGTCTTGATTATGCCTACTGTTGGTGAAACCAGCCGCTATTAAGTGCCAGCTTTCAATTATAGAAAGATAGCGCCGTGGGAGAGTGCGAGGTGGGAGACAATACGCAAGAGTCTTATCTGCCGTCTAGGCCGTCACCCGGATCGAAACGAAACTGCGTATTCTAATGAGAAACTGTTGATTGTTCCGCACTGAATAGCCTCCCTAGTTCTGGTTCCGCGACCACCATTCACTAACAATCAGTGACAAACACAAATGCAGTTAAATACATATAAGTTATGAAGGGTTCAGAGCCATAGTGGGCCAAGCGCCATTTATTAAAAACGAAGAAACCAAGGGTTAAAGTTAAGTGAATACCACAGTTTAATGAAGGCTGACATATCATTTAGTTTGAATGTGTATACTTTATATTACTTGCTATATGTTTCCATTGAGTTATGGTAATAACCTTGTTTTCTACTTACTTACTTACAAATGGCTTTTAAGGAACCCGAAGGTTCATTGCCGCCCTCACATAAGCCCGCCATCGGTCCCTATCCTGTGCAAGATTAAGCCAGTCTCTATCATCATACCCCACCTCCCTCAAATCCATTTTAATATTATCCTCCCATCTACGTCTCGGCCTCCCTAAAGGTCTTTTCCCCTCCGGTCTCCCAACTAACACTCTATATGCATTTCTGGATTCGCCCATACGTGCTACATGCCCTGCCCATCTCAAACGTCTGGATTTCAAGTTCCTAATTATGTCAGGTGAAGAATACAATGCGTGCAGTTCTGTGTTGTGTAACTTTCTCCATTCTCCTGTAACTTCATCCCGCTTAGCCCCAAATATTTTCCTAAGCACCTTATTCTCAAACACCCTTAACCTATGTTCCTCTCTCAGAGTGAGAGTCCAAGTTTCACAGCCATATAGAAGAACCGGTAATATAACTGTTTTATAAATTCTAACTTTCAGATTTTTGGACAGCAGACTGGATGATAAGAGCTTCTCAACCGAATAATAACACGCATTTCCCATATTTATTCTGCGTTTAATTTCCTCCCGAGTGTCATTTACATTTGTTACTGTTGCTCCAAGATATTTGAATTTTTCCACCTCTTCGAAGGATAAATCTGTTTTCTACGGTTTCAGTAAATGGCGCTTGGCCCACTATGGTTCTGAACCCTTCATATAAGTTTTTATTCGTAAGAAATACAACGGAATATTGGTTTCTTTCAGTAACATCATCAGTTAACTGCTAAATGATCATAAAAAGCTGTTTACGATATTTGGATGTTTCACGGGCCTACATGTTTCTAACCACGTCCATTAATGTCGAACCCATCTCAAGATTCAGATTCACGTTATATTTGTTCGTATCAGATTTCTGCACATTTAAAGGACAAAACTAAAATTCTTTCAATAGTTTATTATCATGATATACTCCTCTCTTAATATGACCGAGAATATTGGGAATTAAATCAATGGCTTTCCCAAAACACTCAATGAAATGTTTCATATAAAACCATTTTTATCTCGAAAAGGAAGCAAAAACGAGCAAAATTGTACTAAACTATTTAGTTTGAAATCTCTAAAAGAATAAATCCCTGAATTGATGACATTAGTTACGCTTTAACCTGTATGTGTATGTATATATCTGCTATATCTTGTGTTGTAGTATAATATACTACTAATATTATGATATTGACACAGTAACTGTGTGGTCAGTGCAAACATGGCTAATTATATCGAACTTCATTGCAAAAGAGGGTAGCTCCATAATTTGTTTATATTTTACCCCTCCCTCAAATTGCTGAGTGATAAAATGGAACTCCTAGGTACCCAGGACATACTTTGAAAAAGGAAAGAAGCTCAGTTACATTTTGAATTTTTTAGAATGCTTTTTGTAGTATTCCACAACTTTGTAAAGTTGTAGCTACTCGTTTTAGCAGGGATCCCTTCAATTGTACTCGCATAGATCAGCAGCTTCAATGGAAAACTTGAAGTTATTGGATAGTATAATCACAGTCTAGTATATACAGTCACGAAGCTCAATACCTAGTAAATATGCATCCATAGATTAGTTGCTAACCACTAGAATCGCTAATATCGCCTCATTACAGACAATGCGAAATAGTACCGGCACAGTCTATTGTTCCTAGCAACCTCACAACTCAAGCTTCGTGACTATATACCAGACTGTGGTATAATTTCAAAACTAATCACACAGAAATGCTTCAAGTCAGTATGTATAAGTAAAATAATAATAATAATAATAATAATAATAATAATAATAATAATAATAATAATAATAATACATTTGAAAAACATAATTGAAATGTAAATTTTATTACATGAGTAAAACATTATGCATATTGTAATAGGAAAATAATATAATGAAACAGAAAAGAAGAAGAAGAAGAAGAAAGAGTGGTGGAAGAGAAAAAATACAAAACAAAGGGAGAGGCACAAGGCAAAGGAAGAGGCACAAGACAAAGAGAGAGATATAAAACAAAGAGAGAGAGACACAAGGCAAGGAGAAAGATATAAAACAAAAAGAGAGACACAAGGCAAAGAGAGAGATATAAAACAAAAAGAGAGACACAAGGCAAAGAGAGAGATATAAAACAAAGAGAGAGAGACACACACAAGGCAAAGAGAGAGATATAAAACAAAGAGAGAGACAGAAGGCAAAGAGAGAGATATAAAACAAAGAGAGAGAAACAAGGCAAAGAGAGAGATATAAAACAAAGAGAGAGACACAAGGCAAAGAGAGAGATATAAAACAAAGAGAGAGAGACACAAGGCAAAGAGAGAGATATAAAACAAAGAGAGAGAGACACAAGGCAAAGAGAGATATATAAAACAAAGAGAGAGACACAAGGCAAAGAGAGAGATATAAAACAAAGAGAGAGAAACAAGGCAAAGAGAGAGATATAAAATAAAGAGAGAGAGATATAAAATAAAGAGAGAGAGATACAAGACAAAGAGAGAGATATAAAACAAAGAGAGAGACACAAGGCAAAGAGAGAGATATAAAACAAAGAGAGAGACACAAGGCAAAGAGAGAGATATAAAACAAAGAGAGAGACACAAGGCAAAGAGAGAGATATAAAACAAAGAGAGAGAGAGACACAAGGCAAAGAGAGAGATATAAAACAAAGAGAGAGACACAAGGCAAAGAGAGAGATATAAAACAAAGAGAGAGACACAAGGCAAAGAGAGAGATATAAAACAAAGAGAGAGAAACAAGACAAAGAGAGATAAAAAACAAAGAGAGAGACACAAGGCAAAGAGAGAGATATAAAACAAAGAGAGAGAAACAAGGCAAAGAGAGAGATATAAAACAAAGAGAGAGAAACAAGGCAAAGAGAGAGATATAAAACAAAGAGAGAGACACAAGGCAAAGGGATAGGCAGAAAAAGAAAAGAAGACTAAAGGAGGATGAAGAAAAGAAAGAAGACCACGAGAAGAGAGTAAATGAAGTACGAGTTATGTGGAAAATTGGAGGAAGAATAAAAATTATATAGAGAAGAATTTCGGAGATAAAATAAGAGTCGGGCAATGGCGAGGTTCAAGAGTCCCGCAATGTGTACGGTCTCACTGATAAGGATAACACAGCAGTACTATTAATTGCTAAGGCTGCAGTGCTGAAGTTTAACCTACTTAGAACTTTGCTTTTCGTAAACAGTGGCTTACTATACGCGCTGTGTCGAAATTTACATACTTGGATGCAGACACGAAAGTAAATGGATGAATTAACTACATTTTCAGTATATTACGCTGGACAATTTACTTGCAAGGTCTCCTCCCACCTCTTCAGCAGCAGGTACATGCAGTACAGGAGCAACAGCTGGCTAGTGCATTATCTAAAATTGCTATCATCAGGTTGTGTAACATTCTAATCGACTGTGAAACTATGTGGTTAAGTCACTAATGTCCAATTGTTTTTAAGAGCGTAACAACAGGCTGACGCAAAACAAACTTACTTTGACAATGAAGTGATTCAAATGTACCGACATGTAGGTTACGAGAATTTCATTCTGGACGAATCAACGATTAATTTTCATGATTAGTGTTATTTCAAATACCATCGAGGTCGGTGAAGCTGTGTTGAAGGACCACTCTCGCTTCATCATAGCCTACAGTTTGCAGCCGAAAGCTTGGGTTAGCATCAGACATGCTATTGGAGACAAAATAAGGTTGGATTATTTAGGTCAGTTATTATATAGGGTAGATGAGGGTAACTGCAAACAGGGGATAATTGTAAACAAATGCTATGAGAAATACAAAACTGTCAATAATAAAAATGTTAATTTGGGGGAATATTTAAATTAACATGTTGGCTAACCTACAAAGCAGTTTGGCGCCAAATAGGAGTAACTACTTAGTTGTGAACGAATATTTTATAAGAGTCTACAAAAAAAAAGTTGAGAAAGAATTTTGCTTCACCTTCATTTTTGGCATTGTAAGTAAACGTACAGTGCTATTTTTAAGAATATGTTGTTTTTATGAGTAATGTATAGTAGTTAACATTTATTACAATGGTTTCGAGATCTCCCATAATCTCAGTTCATTAAATTATAACGTGTTTACATTTGCCCCATAGTTTTAATTGCTTGGGGGTAATTGTAAACATGTTTTACTATGGTTACATTTCGTACTTTTCAGTAATTAAAGAGACCTCCACCCAACTACACTGTAGAGGATTTAGAGAGGGTTGTCACAGATGTGAAAAATAGTAACTACAGTTATCGTGAAGCTCAGGAGAGGTACTGAGTTCCTACATCGTCATATATCATAGGTTAAAGGGACGAAATGTAACAGTGATCAAAATTGGAGTTGGAGTACAGCTCTTTCTTCTGAAACAGAACAAAAAATGTTCAGTGTCTGACAGCCCGTGTGAAAATTGGTTTTACAATTACCCCCTTTCTCAAAGGGTTAAATGTAAACAGGTGGGGTAAATGTAAACTAGCAATTAAAAGATGAAAAAAGTAACCTTATTATTTTAAACCTATTTTCAGGGAAAAGAAAGATCTTAAAATAACACAATGTTTCTTTGTCATGCTAACCGTTACTGAGGGTTGTGTAATGTTGAAATATATTTGAAATCAGTGAAAAGTGTTTACAATTACCCTGGTCTACCATATCCAAAATGTTTTTTGCAAGAATGCCACATAGACGACACATACTTTCCAGTATAATTCTTACAATAAGTTAGGTACACTCCCACAATATTATCACATTCTCGTTCCCGGGCTTCGGCAAGCTTCTCGTTAATTGTGAATGCTCACATTTAAATACATTACTGTTCCCGGTTTATTGTGACCAATCTTTACATCAAAGTTATCTTTGAATGTACAACAGTAGGAAGTTAGATGCGGGCAATTACCCCACTCTCCCCTACAGAGCCTATTACACAAGAGACATTAGCGGTTTTCCCTCCACCGATTCTTTGGGGTTTTGAGAGTGTGATAGGACATTACATTTAAGCAATAAACTTGTCTGCCATGTCTTGTGGTCGAGTTTTGTGGTAGCGAGAGTCGGATTTCCGCCAGTCTGGATGAGCCAGACGAGTGGAGGTTCGCAGCTCGTGGGGCATGACGACCAAGTCCCCAGTGTTCCCTCAAGACTACTTGTTTTAGTTCAGATATTGAATGAATAACACATGCAATAGACTCCAATTCGTACTTCTCGCAGTGCACCCACTTTTCCTCGTATAATCTTATCGCGATTGTAACCTTGAGGCCAAGTTAAGAACGCTGGTCAATGGAAAAACGAAAAAAAGAATCACAGACATGAGTATACTCTCATGTCAATGCACAATTAGAACACATCGTAATTATATTAACCTGATAACCCTGGCATGCAGTTGAAGACAGATTAGTACAAATGAATACATGCAAACAGTGTAGTTACATTTACACAAACAAATTGCAGTCTGTTTCAGTTATTAAGGACAGGCGTCCTCAACTGACCGTGGCGTTATAGTCGAACTATCGGATCTGTGCTCCAGTAAGATATGCGAACTGGACCCTAATTCCTTCTCACTCTCGGTAATTCATTTCTCTCCCTGCATTCCTATCTCTTTCTTTTCTATCTCTCTCCCTTTCTGTCTCCCACTATTCACAATTTTGGCCTTCTTGCGGGACAGTTTACAATATTTGCACTTGCAGTCCAGTGTTGTCAACTCAACATGAACACTGTAGCACGGAGTGGCGAAAGAAATATTATTAAGCAAGTACGTAATAGCATTTTGCGATGAAGAGAAACAATCAGGTCAATAGGCCTTTCTGTTTCCTATAAATCAGGCAACGAAAAGAGCAACTGATATCACAGGTGAGGCTTATTTTATTTCAATTGATTATGTATTAAAATTACTTACTTAACTAATACTAATAATACAACATTTTATGTAATTTATATAGGCAGATCAGAACTCCTAATAAAGACAATCAGGAGAGAGGGAGTCTGTGCAGGAGATGAAAAACTAGAATCACCAGAGAAGAACAGACCAAGGGAACTTTTAATTATTGTAGACGATATGAACCGATGTATTTTAAGAAGAAAAATACAAGAATTTTATACCGTGCAGAAAGAAGTTTCAACATTGAAGAAATTACTGAAGCTTGCGAGAGAAGCAATAACTTCCAAGGTTGGAGAGAAAAACTACGGAAAGTGATTCGAGACATGGGATTTAGGTTTAAAAAATGTAGAAATACGAGATGTATTTTGATTGAAAGAAATAATATTGTAGCATGGAGGACCAATTACTTATGACACCGTTTGATGGAAGTTTGGCAACATCCCTATTCGGCAAGGTTCGTGGCCTGCTGTTTAACGTGGTGGGAGGAAAGCGGGTGGAATGGAGTGAGTACAGGCGTTAACTTTTCCAAGAACGACGACAGCGCTGAAGGGGCACAGATCCGATGGTCCGACAATAGTTATGTGCAGCGCCTCGCCTACTGTGTAGCGATGTCTGTGCAGGCCAACGGACACAGTTCGGTCTCTGTAATACACAGTGGCGGACCAGAAATGTCAGAAGAAGGGATGTCGATAGGCCATCCACGCCATTGAATTTGTTATTATAGGAAGAGTCATTCCTATTTGCTGGAAAAGTCGGGACTGCCCACGTATTTGATTTGCGGTAAAGTTCTGAATAACAGAAGGAATTTCAACCTACAACGATATTATTCGTCCTATCACTCAAATTATTATGAAAAAATAGCCTATAAGGGAGAAGAACGAACCACTCTCATCCAAAAATTACTTATAACTAATGTGTATAATAATAATAATAATAATAATAATAATAATAATAATAATAATAATAATAATAATAATAATAATAACAATAACAATAATCAACTAAACATTACACATTCTTTCCCTAACTCTATCGGTAAAAAAAGTAACTAATTTTTGCAATTCGTTATCTTAAAGTAAGTTTAATAAGCTCATTTAGCATGTACTATGTTTCTAGAAAGGAAAAATGTTTATTAGATATACTGTACAGGAAAACAATTCTCTTATATAGGCTGTAGTTTGATGGAGAACAAGTACTGAATATGGTTTATTAATTTTTAATAGTTTTTACATATTTGTGGCTTTTATTTTCACGTAATAATTTCGTTTACAGTTGTTGAAAGAAGGAATAATTTATGTTAAACATAAAATTGAAGAAACTGTTTCCAGCTTTAGGAACAAAATGGGTTGTTAAACTCAGTGTATTATTTGGGTGATTTCAGCACATTTAATGCGCTCGGTTTGTTTACTAATTTGTCAGAATAAATTAATGATTGCATGTTTCAAATTCTTTAAGTTATAGGATAAATTTTATTACGTATATTTCAAATAGAAACACATGGAATGGTACATAACCAATAGGCATAAGAGTATAAGGGATACGGACAACGCTTGAATGACTGTACTGGTAGACCGCCACTGAGCCGGTTTCAACTATCATCCCCTCAATTCTCCTGCACAGCAACAGATTCACGAGCAGATTTGTGCACTGTGCAGCTCCAGCCAGCACGAGTGTGCGATCGGTTGACGACGCCTGGTTTAAGACTTCAAAATGGAATTTTACTATAATAGGCTGACCAGACGTCCCCGGTTTTGAGTTGCTGTCCCCGGGGAGCAAATGTCCCCGTTTTTGTCCTCGGAAATTAATTTTGTCCCCAGAAGCTTTGATTTTGTTTCAATAACATTTTACACATTTAAGGATCGTG